>NC_065555.1:23406398-23708210 GCF_022605725.1 Anthonomus grandis grandis
AGTACCTTGCTCCATTTAAATTTTCTTCAAAGAAAATTGGACCTATAACTTGCTGACCTAGAATTCCTGCTCAAACATTCCTTTTTTCTGGGTGTTGAGTGTGGCGTTGCCTCATCCAACATGGATTTTCTTGTGCCCAATAACGGCCATTTTGACGTTTTACGTCTCCGTTTAGCATAAATGTCGATTAATCGGAAAAGAGAATGTTTTTTTGTAATAAGATTATTATTTTGCACTAATTCTATAAATTGTTCATAAAATTTAATCCTCCTCATTGAGTTCCTGGAGAATTGTTAGCTTACAGGAATGATTTTTTTCTGCTTCAAGAATCCTTACTACTGAAGACTGGCTCACTTCCAATTCGCGCGCTACGTGCCTAGTCAGAATATTAGGATTTTCTTTAATGGCTATAGTCGGATTACCCAACAGATGGAGTAAATGATGTGCGCGAAATATAGGCCGTCCCATCGATGCAACCTTGGCAGACTTAGACGAGGAGAATTATGCCTACTTATTTTAAATTATTTTACCGTACAGCTTTGCTTTGTAAGCAGCAATTTGTAATTGAAAAAAGCGTCAGGCATTATTTGTTAACAAACAAATTAACAAAAATATAAACACAATCTCAACTTTTCAATATTGCGAAGATTCAAATATTCGAATAGGAGAAAATTCAACCAAAACGATCTAAAGCCGCTCGACTAATAAAATTAAATAAAACTCCAACTCATGAACCCTATCGAGGCTCTAGGCCACACCTCCGGCGCAGAACGATCACGTAACCACTCCATCTGTTCGGTAACCCAAGTATAATAACACATTAATTTTGGTTCCTTATTAAGCGCAGATCGACGAGAATTAGTCGTATTTTGGGCACGTAGTCGGCCAGTAAAACCATTTTGTATTAATCGTACTTTAAATGCTCAAAAATTCCTTGAGTTTCGGACTATCCTGCTCATAATGCCGTTATGATAAAAGAACTTTAACATATTGTTAAGCTAATGAAGGTCTGTTTAAGTCTTTTATTTAAAGAATCACTTTTTCTTAAGTTTATTTTAACGTACGACAGTTACTAACGTCGTACCGTTGATTACATATTTGTTCAACATTTTTTCAACTAAATATTCAATCAACAGAGGTACTGAAAAACAACGATGCAGAATGCGAGTAACAGAGAGTACGAAATGCTTGCATGCGCTTTTAATAGTTTGCTTTTAAGCACCTCTCGGTACGTAATGATTGATTTCTGAACCAGTATATTATAATTGAAGTAGTTACCGTATATAGGATGTTATTAGTGTCTGATATTTCATAGGGTGATTTTTTTAAGTATGTTTAAGATATTTTGATTTAATAAATCAAGATTTTTAATGTCATGCCATAACTTGTTTGGATTTTTAGAATTTAAATTTATATTAAGTTTGTTCTCTTCGAATCCTTAGGGTTGTTAAATTGCAGTTTAGTTTTTTTAAAGCCCGCCAGTATCTTATTATCACGAATCAATCAAGCATCGGATATCCAAGGCTCATTTTTTTAGTAAATTTTGATGTTTTTATAACAAATTTCCTATAACCGTTTTTTTATGTTTTTATAGGAATGTTAAGATTAACAAATATAATTAGATCGTCATTAAAAAAAATTATGTCTGAGGTCTATAAGTAAGAAATACTTATACTAGTTATTTATTGTACTTTAATAATACTGCATTGTATAACACAGAGGTCTTTTGTGTTAATATTTAAGTTTAGACTTTCTATCTTTACTTTCGTCCTCAGGATGCAACAGATTTTCTACATCTTTACTTACAACAAGCTCATAAAGAACGATATGAATATTGTTTAATTAATAAATATTTGGAATCATTTCGATCAAATTAACCCCCTTTTCAAGGCACTGGTTTAATGATGGACTGTCCTTTTCTCTGGCCGAAGCGTCGAATACCGGTCTTATCTTTGTGGATGAGTTTAATTTGATTACGGGCCTATGAGGTAGGTAATGAGCCTTTGAACTTGTTTGATCTTCGCAAACCTCCTCCATGATGTTCTCACTTTGCCAGTCCTTAAAAACCTGATCATAGAGTTCGTAATAACCATCCTTCGTGACTTTAGTGATGGTATTATCCAGTCTTTTCTTAGCAATGCCATAATTACTGGGCAATGCTGGATGTCCTTCCAGCCATGGAAGTCTAACCTCGTATCGTCCTTCGGCGTCGGTTTTAACAGTCTCTAGAAACAATGCTTTTGCTGCCAATGCCGTCTCCTCCCGAGTTTTTCTTTCCACTGGATCCCTCGAAGTTCCCAGAGGTTTGAAATAGACGCGTTATTAACAAAAAGCGAAACGGCGGACATAGACAAAGTGTCCTTTTGTTCAACTGGTATTTTTCCCATCAAAACCCAACCTAACAGAGTTTCTACAGCTACCTGTGTATAATTTACCCGCTATATCAGATCCTATTAACAGTTCAATAGGGCCAGAATTATGTGAATCTGATATCTTGATGTTCAGTGTCCGTAACTCTTCCATCCAAGGACCATTGAATACAGAATCCACTCCACTGAATCTGACGGGTTGATCCAGTGCCTCGAAATTACAGCTGTAGTTGTTGTGACTAAGAGTGACGTCATAACAGCAATGGACTTGCGGTAACTCAGTGCCTCCAAACAAACCATGAATAACGTTAATTTGCCTCTTCGATTGGTAACCCAAAAAATCAGCTGTCGATTTTAAAAGATAAGTTTTTTGGGAACCGGTATCGATCAGCGCACGCACGTACTTTGATTTATTCGCGCCCTTAACTTTTACCTGCAAAAATACATGTGTATTAGAACTATTTGCCAGAGTCTGATTTACGTTTTGTACCACACTTTCCATAACGTCCTTTTTCTCAGTCAGAACAATTGCTGCTCTCATGAGGATTTTGACAAAAAATACATTTTGTGGTTCCATCTGAATTGATTAAGCCCATCGCGGTTTGAAATTTAGGCTCAAAATCCTGGCCTGCTTTATTTGTTTGGTAACCACCCCGTTTAACATCCTTATGAATAGTGCTTCGCAAATTAAAACCTTCTGTTGCTAAAGAAACATGTTGCTCATTATCGACTTCCAATTTTAGAAAATTCATGAGGCTTTTAAGTCGATTTTCGATTGTAGTAAGACCTGTATTATCTAGTGAAACCTGCGAATTTATACCAGTGTCTCCGATATCCGGTGTCCGTTGCCAAATTCTTAACAGCTCTGGCGGTAAGCAAGACTCGACCAATGGAAATAGCATCGCCGCGTATTTATCGGACGTAATACCGAGGATTTCTAAGGCCCGTAGCTGAGTTTCCAGTTTATCATACAAACGAGTTATGTCTAATCTATTGCTAGACGAGGTATTGTTTATAACTAATTTAAGTAACTCGCGCACATAAACTTCTACCTAGAGGTCTTCCCGACCAAACCGCGCTTGAAGACACTCCACCATTTTACTATAGTTACTTCCGGTAGCGGGAAAACTTTAGCTAGTTGCCTTGCCCTACTGTCTTGAACCGTCGCGTGAATTAAATATTCGACCTTGTCGTTGTCGTCTATTTCCAAATCATTGTAAACCTTTTGAAACTGAGACCAAAAAGGCAACCAGTTTTTAATATTTCCATAAAATTTTTTCAACTCGAGAATAGGTAACTTAAATTTACGCCTACCTTGTTTGATGCTGTGGCTAACACTAGGCTCCGAATTTACCTCTTCATCTGGATCTGCCTTTAACCTAGGCTCTAAACATTCCTCACATTGAAGACTCAGATCTGTATACCTTTTAACATATCCATCTGCACCCTCCATTTCTGCTAGTAAGTCTGTCTCTGCCGTGTCATCCTTTTCTAACATAAGAGCATAAATATCCTCATCAAGTCTCTTTAGATCCTCAATTTTCTGTTTTACCAATTCTAAAGAGACCGTAATCAAACGCTCTTTTCCTTCCGGTGATGACAAAAGACCCTCTTACTCACCAGCGGTCTTGGTAAAACTGGTGCGGAGTACTCTACGACTTTTTTTTTCTGATCCATTGCTATGCACTGTATACTCACTGTTAATCACCTAAACCGCGTTCACCTAAGTCCAGGGCGACAACGCGTCGGACCGATTGCCCGGTGATCAAGTAGGGTAAAGTCCAGTGCAACGATATATTAGAATGGTCACCCGTCAAAACACCAGCATTCCACCTGCCAAACAATGTCATCCACCTTCTATTTACATTGTTTGACAAGTAAAATGCTGGTGTTTTGACGGGTGACCATTCTAATATATCGTTGCACTGGACTTTAGCCAAAATATGTCCGTATACACTACAAGATTAAATACAACCTGTAAAACTGCCAGTCCTGTCATGGTCGCCAAAATGTCGGGTGCGTATTAATGTAAAACTACCCGTCGTACACAATACGCGGATCGATCCAATAATAAAAGTCAAAAACTTTAGACAAAAAACCACTTATATTATCAAACAAAAATCAGGCAGTTTTAAGATGGTTAAAGACTATGTAATGTATGAAAATTAAATAAAAATCAGAAAAAGCAAAAAACCTATTAACCCGGCCCCGAGAATATAAAACCGACCGAAATAATAAAATAAAAACTGATAGCTCTGACAGACGTCGTTCAGGATGACGTGACACATATTATAATTGCATAAAATACTGTCTTTTTGAAATAAAATCATTTTAATTATCAAGTGATCTAAATAGTACTTATTGCTAACAACAAACTATTTTCCTCATAAAAAAATGTTTTTAGGTCACTCACTATCTCTTCTTAGTAATAACACCAAATACAAAAATATAAATTTAGAAAATTGGCATTTAAGATCTTTCAAGATTATTAGGGGGACAGATCATAAGTGATTCTTGCATAGAAGATAATGATAATTGAGGTTAATTTCACACCAAAACTCGCATAAGGCAATCTTGAAAAGTTTGACATTGATACAAATTAACAGGGCAGGATATGGCAACTGATATATATGCTTGTTAGATTCCTATATGTAAAATGTCATAGTCAAATATGTAGAGTAATTAAATGCTCGTTCTCTGGACGCTTGTACACATAGCAGGCTATGAATTTAAATCTCTCTATCTAAAATAAGAAAGCAGTATGGTTATGTTTTAAGAAATTACATTTCATTTTTTATAAGTCTTTTACACTTTGATACTTAAATTAAAACATATTTTTTTTACCTTTGTGGTATTACTTAATTTAATAAACTGCAGAATCTACTACGATAACTAATATAATTGTCCAAAAGTTCTATTGGCAATTCCCTAGAGAAGCGTCTAATAAAGTCCTTCGAAGAAACTTTTTTTATTAAACTAATTTTATTAGTTGACATATTCCAGACGAGCTACATAAACTTTGGACGGGAACTGAAATGGCAAAATTGCCACAGGAAATTGTGCACCCAATTAGGTTTAATGATCCGCTGTATTTCCAGTAGTATTGGTAGCTTTATGTAAGCATCTCCAATTATTCTGGCTGGGTATGCACTTTTTATCTCATTGCTTTCAACACTTAGATAAAACTTGTTATTTCCGAAACTTTCTTTGCTAATTTAAAAAATTCAAAGACAAGAGAGAAATGTTTTTTAAAAATCAAAAGCTTATCTAATTTTTTAACATGGGATAACTATTTTTTTGTATTACAGATCACATTTTAATTTCAAAGGCAAATAAAATAAAAAAAGAAAGGAAAAAATAAAAATAAACATTTTTTTTTTCGTTAAAATGAGATAAAGGAATAATTTAATATTAACACTAATTATTATAAACCATTATACAGAGTATCATTGAAATGGTGTAAAAAAATTCGGAGAGTGATAGTACTCCTAAAATAGTAAAAAAAGTTCCTATAAGGATAGGGCGGAAAATGCATATTAATGGAGTTAGGGGCACTGAAGAGTGAATTTTTTTTGGCGGAGTGGAGATACGTTGCGATGTGAATCGCACCGGACCTAATAGGTGTCTTTTACGGAGCCTCCAGGAAACCAGGCGAAACTATGGAGTATGAAGCCTTACGTCCGTAAGAGGGCACTGCGGACGCCGACCTCTTTTACTCCCTACTCGTGGGATCTCTTCTGAACTCGAGTAAGCAAAACCAAACACCAGATCCTGATGGATCCTCTGGACAGGGGCGGGGCAACCCGCGGACCGTCCAAAAGAAGAGAAGGCAGTAGAAAAACTTACTCAGGAGGTCAATAGGATCAAACTGGTCAACACTAAGGTCTCCGCAGCGTAGAAAAGGCGTATACAGAGAGAACAGAAAATGGCGGCGGGAACTTGGACAACTGAAAAGCCAAAGAAGTGCCCAACGAAGAAGGCGCAGGCGAGTGAGGGACGCAAGGGACCACACTCAGACTCGTCCACTCCGTCGTCCATCAAACAGGTGTCAAAGCGGTCCAGGAGCACTAACGTGCAGACTGGCAGTTAAAGGGATACTCTGGCGGGCATTAAAATGGCTGTAACAGATCATACGCACCCGGAAATACTCCTGAGCCAGAAACAAGGTAGGCTGATTTAAGAAAAACTTGAAGAGGAAATGGACTTTCTGGCGTCAACCAGCCAGAATCTAGTCCAGTTCCTAGGGGGCGTTGTTTTCCGCAGAAGTCCTATGGATGATCTGCGCGACAAGGAAAATGTGCACGCGCCCGGCTCTCTCTTGCTCCTACAATAATATACGAAACTCGCTCTCTTTCTATCTCCAGTAACTAATATTTCCTTCACGATCACACTTTTCGTAACGCATTCGCCAGCTTACTCCCCAACTCAAGCGTGCGCGGAAAAGTTTTACTTCAAAAAAACATAAATCAATGAAAATCGATCTCTACTGATAAATTACTAATACATTAGCTTAAAAGATAGTTTAGATAGTAGACGAAAGATAGTTAGATTCTCAAAATGAGCACTATTTACTTGTTGGCAAAGCCCAAGACGATAATAAAATTCGTTTCTGACATTTTAATGTGGGGGAGCACCATCTTGTTGCATCCAGATTCTTTCATCATACAAATCTGGATCGAACTGACTCGGATATAAGACACGTAAGACTGGAACTAGTTCATGTTCAAGAAATTTAAGATATCTTTCCCCAGTTAAAGTATCATTGAAGAATATGGGCCCTATAACTTGCCTGCCAATTATGCCAGCCCAAACATTAGTTTTCTGGGGATATTGTGTATTAGTTTCCCTTATCCAGTGTGGGTTCTCGTCAGACCAGTAGCGACAGTTCTGCTTATTAACACGGCCATTTAGGGTGAATGTAGCCTCATCAGAAAAAAGGATCCACTCCGAAGATATTCGATTTTCGTCAATGTCGTTCATCATTAATTCACAGAACTGAACTCTGCGATCTGGATCGTCTTCCAATAACTCTTGAACGGGTTGCATTTTATAAAGTCGTTTATTTGCACTTTTTAAAATTTTTAGCACAGATTTATGATGAATAGAGTTTTCGCCAGCTACTCTTCTGGCTGCAGTTACCGGATTTTCTTCCATCGCTAACAATACATTTAATTGGGTGTTTTCATCGATTTTAGAAGACCTTTGTCTTGCAACATCCCTCACGTGCCCAACTTCTCGAAATCTGCTTTCGATTTTACTAACCATACCTTGGTTAATAGGTGGCAAATCTGGATATTTCTGCCTGAATAAGTGGACAACTTCTAGCTGAGTACGACTTCTGTCCCCATAACCAATCATCATTAAGATTTCAATATTGTGGGATTCGGATAAATAAGGCATTTTTTCAATATAAGTTAACTTATTTAACTGGTTGAAATTCACTTTAAGAGTGACACTACAACAATGTAAGGAAATGTCTCGATACCAATAAAATAAACAAACACGCCAAAAATTTACCAACACAAAATATTTCGAGACTTTTAATAATTTAATGGTTTTTTTTTTCGTATTTCTCCTTTAGATAATCACAAAAGTTAATAGGGCAATTTAATCAGGAAAAAGTGCTCTTTTCAATGAGAGTTTAAAAAAAGTGGCTTTTCATTTGAAAAAAAAAAGTTTGGGCTAATTTGGACCCCCCCTGTAGGTGAAAAAATACACAAACTATCTTGAAATGTAAAAAAAAATAAACAAAAATCGACGGGTCTCAGGAATTTTGCGAGATAAAATTTGATTAGTTTTAACTGAATTTATTCCAGTTAAAGTCTGGAATAAATTCAGTTAAAATTTACTGTAACTTACTGTAGTCTAAAATCTATTTTTCACTCTTCTAAATTTTAAGGCTTACTTTAACATCTAATTGCTGTAAAATGGCTGCACTTGCCAGTAAACTGGCGTTACCATACTCTTTTGTCGGCTCTAAATGACAAACTGACTAACGCGCATGTCATTTGCAATAACAACGTTGCGGTGTTTCCACTTTTTCTAGTAATTTCCTTGCGTGATAAATAAGTAACGTTAGACGTCGAAGGGTTAAAGGTATCAACATTCAATTTATTCAGAGCAAAGACATATATCTTATCCAGCGGATTATGCATAGCATATGTAGTGTGATGGAATGATATGTAAAAAAGTAACTGTAATGCGTAATGCTAGATAGTTGAAAACTAGATATAGATGACTCTGTTGGTCAGATTAGTTTAAATGGCGGTTATCATAGTTTTTAGATCGTTTTGTCTATTGTGTTGTAACGATGCTTTTTAGATGTTATTGTTTTGGACCTAAGTGTATTATTTGTTATCTTATGATTAGATTTACTCGCTTAATTTTAACTGTACCGTTCTATATGTGCTTTTGTTTTGTTCTGACAAATCTCGTTTTTAGCAATGTAAGTACGCTTTAAAATTCGTTTTTATTCAGCATTTTAGTCATTTTACCAATTTTTGATAAGCGTAGTATCTATGTAAATTGTGTCTTTTACTTTTAGTCCTTGACCTGACGATACGATGATATTGTAATCGCGAAACCGGTCGTCATAATAAAAGAAATTTTTGGTAAAATAAGACCTTTATTTTCTACTGTATTTGCTGGCAAATACCTATAAAAATACATCCCAGAACATGGACACCATTCTCCAAACTGCAAATATAAATGCCGTTTAATAAATGCATATTTATGGTTATGAATGTGTTAAAGTATGTGAAAGTTATAACAAAAGCATTCTTGAGCCCTTCGAAAATAAATAATGGACTATAAACAGTTGTTACAAACAAGAACTTTTTTTTTTACAAGTCACATCCAAATTCCTGGCGTAGTGTCGATAATATTTGTGCCGTCTTTTATATTCTTTTTTTGTAACCTATTGTATAAAATATGTTTTAATTTCAAATTTCTTTATGATTATGGGAAGTAATTACAATGTGACATTAGAGTGGCCATAGTGACCTACCCAAGCAATTTATGAAATGCTAATTCTAAGACAAACATTTATTTTATCTTTTGTCCTGTAAACTCAATTTATTTAACTACAATCTATAAAAACATCATCCATCCATCCGTCCATTCTAACGCCACATCGAGATCATTAAAAAAATAAAACGTAGAACATATTATATCTTATGCTTGTACAATAAAGCAGCAAAAAAACTTCAACAGATTTTTTTTGAAAACTCAGTTAAAATGGAATCAGTTAAATATGTATTTAATACGGTACGTTTATAAAATGTCACTCAAATTTACTCGTTTGTGCAATTAATATGGATTTTTCTGCAAAAGCTCATTTTTAAACTAAGCTGCTGATACTGCTCGTAAGAATATTAAACAGATTTTTCCAGACAAGAACTGTATCCAGAGTCGATTTAATTTCAAGAAGCGTTATAGGATACTTTGTTAATTATACGGTATTTGCGAACGACTGATAAATGATGTAAGATGAAGAAGACAAAGAAGTTAATAGGATTAATAGCTTTTAACAGGGTTGACACTGATAAAAATGAATAAACGACGTAATAAATAATTACTGCTAAAAAGCAAAAATCAATATATTTTTTCTATATAGGGTGACTCATTAGATTTGAGACAGCAATAGTATATAGGAAATAGTGTGGTTTATAAGAAGCAGTTTTAAATAATGACTTAATATAATAGAGAAAAATTAATTTATTATTGCTTTTGACCATATCTTTAAGGGTATTTCAAGGTCAAATTTGTTTTTTTTTTAAATGCGTCTTTTAGAAATACCGGAATAGCAAAAAATTCTTCCAGAAAAAGTATGCAGAGCTACAGAAACTGCTGCGACCTTATTATTATTATATTATCAGGTATTGTGTTAACCAAAATGCTAAGCAGCGAGAATTTAGCGCTATTTAAAAAACCCGCACAACAGTCGGGTTTTTTATGTTCATTAGTGTTGCCGGTAATGTATAAACCGAAAACGCATTACCAGTGTAGCTGATCTAAGTGATTATTAGAACATTTGACTTAAGTTAATTTTTCTATTTCTTGATCTATGTGATTCTTTATCTTATTCTATACTCTTTTTTTAAGAATTTTCTATGTTTTTTTATTTCGGTCATTTTGCGTTAAATAAGTTTAAGATTATTCCATATTAATTATGTCTTGTACCGAAAAGCTGTAAATAAGAATCTATAATTTGTTTATGTTTGTCTGAATTTATATTTTTTGTTATCATATTACTCTAGGCTCATAGGGATATAAGGGATAACATATTAAATATTGGTATTATATGAGAATTTTATATCGCTAGTATAAGTATAGGTATAATATTACGCTCCTATTATTATATTATTGATATTATCGTTCCCTCATTAAAAAGTTGCCGAAGTATATATATTTA
This sequence comes from Anthonomus grandis grandis, assembly GCF_022605725.1. Taxonomy (NCBI): domain Eukaryota; kingdom Metazoa; phylum Arthropoda; class Insecta; order Coleoptera; family Curculionidae; genus Anthonomus; species Anthonomus grandis. The sequence continues at coordinate 23,417,181 of NC_065555.1, forward strand.
TTTTGGGGCAAAACACTACTAATTTTAGGATAGAATATTTTTATTCTATTTTTTCTGCATGGTACCTATATAGAATTACTTTAATTCTAGCATTGATGACATACTATATACAAAGCAAAATAATAGACGAAGGCTCCTGTTTACTTCACAATGTTTATTTCAAAAATCCCGACGCGTTTCGTTTTTTTTTAACCATTGTCAAAAGAAAACTATGTAAGTAAAATATAAAAGGGTGTTATTAAACTAATAAATAATTTAAAACCATAGTAAAACTTGCATGATATCACAAAATATTCATAAAAAGGTTAAAAAACGGCACACACATAACATTATATTATATTAATCTAAAGACATCTTATCACACCGTATTTACAAACAATAACGTATTTTGGTTTTTAAAAAATTCCATATGGGTACTACATTATACGCAGATATTTAATACTAGTACGAATAGAGACATCTAGGATTAAACGCGGTTAACATAACATTTAAAAAAACAGTAAATTCACAGGAAAGTGGTAAACTACTTAAATAAATTTACAATCTTGGTAGCCGCTTCTCGGTAGTGGACGTTAATACGTTCGTTCAGACAACTAACTTGTGTATTTCTAGTTTTGCTATTTCTAGATTTTCTAATATATTTAATTTTTTACTTTTTTACTAAACTTTTTGCTTTTATTTAGGTTATGCAAAACTTTGAAATTGTTGTCTGTATTAAATAAATGACCTGTTTCTCTTAGATGCAATCAAAAGGCGGATCTTTTGTCATTAGGCGACTTCTGAGAATTCAAATGTTCTTTAATTCTTAATTTGAAATTTCTGCCGGTTTGACCAGCATATTTGGTTGGAGAAGAGTCGCATATTAAAAGATAAACGCCACTGCCTTCTAATGGGTTTACAAAGTCTTTTAATCTTGAACAAAAACTTCTTATATTTTGAAAGGACAATGTTTATATTGTTGTCTATGGACTTAAGTAAATTACATATTCTTCTTAAAGAAATCGGACCAATAAAGGAAATTTTTACACATTTCGGAGGTTGGGCTGGGTTGGGTTGGGTTGGATGGATGGTCTGATCAAGGGGCTCACTGGAGAGGGACTGAAATAATATTTTATTGAACTTTTTTCTGATCAAATTATCTATTAAAGACTTTTTGTATCCATTGTTAATTGCAATCTGATAGATAATGTTCTGTTCTTTTAAGAACTCCAAAGGTGAAAGAGGGATCGTAAAGAGTCTAGGAATTAATGCGTGAAAAGCTGCCAGTTTATGTCCAAAGAAATGGTTTGATTTTGCAGTAATGACATTATCGGTTTGTGTTGATTTTCTATATATGGAGTATTGTAAACTTTTACTCAAGCTCTTACTTATTTTATTAATAGTTTGTTATTCAATTTCCACCGTAAATTGAATTTTCAGATTTAAGGAGTTGAGAAAAACGTGAAATTCCTGCAATTCCGCTTTGGAGCCTGTCCAAATTAAAAAAATATCATGCACAAACCGTCTCTATATTAAAATCTTGTTGGTAAGATTGTCTTTTGTGTTAAATAGTTTTTCTTCAAAATCTGATATAAATCATGTGACCTTGAATTCTGGAGAGTCATCGGCGGCAGTGTTTTGTGATCTATCCAAAGCATTTGACTGTGTGGATCATGGAATACTGTTATCTAAGCTCGATAAATATGGTTTTAGGGACATAGCGTTGCGATGGCTTAAGTCCTATCTATCAAATCGTACTCAGAAGGTTACAGTGCTTGGGCGTTTGTCTGCTTCTAGATCCCTAAAATGCGGCGTTCCCCAGGGTTCAGTGTTGGGACCACTGTTATTTTTGCTGTATGTGGATGACTTGAGTTCATTGAAACCGCAGGGCAAGGTGGTTCAGTTTGCTGATGATACCACCTTACTATGGAGCCATAAAAATTCTGATTTTATTAAGACTTGTATCCTTGAAGACCTTCAGATTTTATTAGGGTGGTGTGCTTCCAACAGGCTCGTGTTTAATGTAAGAAGGACGTCTATTATGGGGTTTAAGTGCGATGTTCAGGGTCTGATGTTTGACGAAAATTGTCTCTTGCAGAATAAGAGTGCTGCAAGTTCCTAGGAATTACCATTGATGGTCGCCTTCGGTTTGAAGATCATATTTTACATTTAGCTGGGAAATTATCTTCTGGATGTTTAGCAGTAAGAATGGCAAAACAAGAGCTGGTAGGGGTGGTTGCACGTTCAGTGTACTTTTCACTTATTGAATCTCATATTCGGTATGACTTACCTTTTTGGGGTTTAACCAATAAGGGGCTACTTAACATTGTCTTTGTTATTCAAATAAAAGCAGTTAGATACCTGTGTTCTGCTAAGTTAAGAGATTCTTGCAAACCCCTCTTTATTTCTGAAAAAATCCTAACTCTTTTTTCACTCTTTATCTTAGAAACAGCTGCTCTTATTCACAAAATTCCCAAACTACCCTCTGACACTGGCCATTTGACTGATATTCCCCTACCTATTCCTACGTCTTCCCTTACCATAAACTCATTAATTTAAGTAAAAAAATTTACAGTCCTGTTCCTCTATGTGTTAGACATATATCGGATGTTAAGAAATTTAAAAGAGAATTAAAGACGCTTTTATTGGCTAAGGCATATTATAACCTGGATGACTTTTTTAATGATAGGTTTTAACCTTGGACATGTTGGAAAGTTTTTTTTTTCCTTTTTTCTTCTCTAGTTTTGTCAACAAGTTTACCTTTATTTAGTAATTGATTGTTTTATTTAGTTATCTTTAATTCAAGTATGTTCAAAAAGTTTTGTCTTCTTGTGTTTAATTTTAGTCATTGTTTTGTCAATTTTTGAAATTGTATTTTTTGTTTTGTTTTTTTAGCTTGTAGGATGCTTGTACACAAGATTATTCTTACTTAATATAGCAAATTTTCTTTCTTTCTTTCTTTCAAGATATCAGCCAGTAGGAGAGACAAACCAAACTAAACAAGACCCTTCGTCTATTATTTTGCTTTGCATAATAGTACTTCACCCTGGAGAAATTTATGGTAATCTCAAACATACTATATGTTTGGGGTTTGGTTGATGGCGATGGGTTACGCGAGGACTGGTGAAGGTTCGGCGTGGGGGGCGGGAAATATCAAAATTGTCTTTGATAGCACATGATACCGGAAGGAGCAGCCGAGGGGCAATACGAGAAAATCTGTCGGTGGCTCACCTTAACATAATATCTATCAATACTGCTTTTGGTTGGAATTTTTGTTTTACATGGATTATTATAAATTTGACATAATTGGCCTTACAGAAACGTGGCTTTCTGAAAGTGAGTTTTCTCAGAACTATGAAATACCTGGTTACACGTAAGAAAAGATAGAGATGGAAGAGGGGGTGAGGTGGCCATTTAGATAAATAAAAATATTAATGTTAAGTTGGAAAATACAGATTTTACTCAGGGTCTGTTTAAGATGATTAGTTGAACAACAAACAAAAAGCTGTGCAAATTGTATCAAGACAAATAATAGGTTTGGACTTTCTTATGATACAAAACATACCTCATATGACTCTGAATGCCCAACTATGATTTTGTATAGACAGAAGCTTAAGAATAAGATAGACTATGGAATGTAAAAATACGGATTACCTTTATTTTCTATCAGTTTTCTATCTTTCTTTATTTCTATTTATTTTCTTTATAAATTAAACTTAAAAACAATTATAAATAACTTAAACAATGGCTAACAATGAGGTACTCAAAGAATTGGAAAAAAAGGAAATCCAACTTGATCTAATAAAAGACAGGCGTTATGACGTTAATGAATTTAAAATTCAAAGAGCACGAAATTCCTCCTTAATAAACAAAAAAAATTTAAACTTGGTACATTTAAATATCAGAAGTTTAAGAAAAAATTTTGACCTTTTGTCTTGATAAACTTGACATAATTGTACTGGGTGAAACTAGGCATATTCCAGAAATAAAAAAGTTTACTATCCCAGGGTTTATAACTAATTATAACAATAGTTCAAATAATATTTGTGATGGGTTAATTATATACATAAGAGATGGTATTCAATTTGAAATAGAACATACAACTCTCCCTACTTCAAAAATAATGCTAACTAAACTCACATTCTCTTTAAGCTCTATACAGTATTCACTCATATCATGCTACAGATCTCCCAACACCTCAGAAAATTTATTTCTTAATGACTTTGATCTTTATCTAAATAATTTACCAAAAAAAGAAGGCATTAGTATTATAATTGGCGACTTCAACATTGACATCTTAAATAAAACAAACATAATAAGCACTAGATATATAAGTATGCTCCTTTACTATGGTTACAGCTCACTTAATCACTCATATACTAGAGTAACACAAGATATAATTATAGTAATATATTAATATATATATCAAATTCAAATTCAAATTCAAATATATTACGTAAAGTTATATACAAAAGTGTTATTGTTACATAGGTAAATAGGTACAAATAAAAATAGATAACAACCCTATTTCATGAGAGAAGAAAAATAACGTTAAATACCTACACACCTAATGTAAAAATCCAAGAAGAGGAATCGGCCTAAGGCCATCTAATGACGTACCTTGTGTGCAGATTTCCTCTTCCAAAAATGGCACAGATATTAAGAGGTTAAGAACGGCAACAGCCCGGCCGCTATGCAGGCGGAAAACAGGCGAGAGAACAAAAAGGTAGTAAAAATTACGACTAACATGCACTAAAATAACCCAATATCCACAAACTCAGAACAACGTTTCAAAAAATGTTTGATTTTTCAATAAAAATTGTTTGGTTTTGGCTTTGAAAATGTTTGGATAATTATAATATTTTTTCAATTCAGCAGGCAGTGTGTTAAAAAGAACTGGCCCATAATAGGTTACAAATCTTTGGGTCACATTTGTACGTTTAAATGGAATAAACATATTTATCTCTTTTGTTGCTCTTGTGAGATAGTTGATAGAATCACTATTAATTGGTGATAATGTAGTATGGACATAGTTTAAAGTGGAATGGATATAAATATTTCTGACACTTAGTAAATTTAGATTATTATATAGTTCACCAGTTGAAAATCTATATGGTCTTTTAAATATTATTTTTAGTGCAGAATTCTGAGTGATTAACAACTTCTTTATAGTATTGTTATACGCGCAACCCCATATAATAATACAGTACCTTAAATTGGATTCTATTAGTGCGTTATATAAAGTTTTTAACATTTTTACATTTAGGATTTCACGTACCTGATACAATTTATAGAAAATATTTCTAATTTTTTTATTAACGAATGCAATATGTTCCTCCCATTTAAGATACTGATCCAGTATAACCCCCAGATATTTGATTTTTTCAACTTTTTTTATTTTGATACAATTACATGCATCATTATGCGATAAGCAGTCATTATTATGAATAACAATCTCTGTGGGCGGTGGTTGATCTACTGACGTTGCGGAAAAACTCATATAATAAGTTTTATTAAAGTTTAAACTTAAAAGACTATTGTTGAGCCACTCATACATTTTACTAAGGCCAATTTCGGCTTTTTTAAAGACTCTCTTCCAAGAATTATCAGAAAACAATAATGCAGTATCATCTGCGTACGAAATAACTTCGCAGTCGTCCAATAAGCTTCCTATACTATTAATATACACAAGGAAGAGTACTGGTCCCAGCACTGTCCCTTGTGGAACTCCGGTTTTAATGTATTTAGGAGAGCTCATTGTGTTATTAATCTTAACAAATTGTTTTCTATCTGATAAATAATTTTTTAATAAGTTAAGAGGCCCGTTTCGAATACCAATTTTTTCTAAACGGTTAAAGAGAATTTCATGTGAAACGGTATCGAAGGCTTTCGAAAGATCCATAAAAACTGCTAAACTTTTTTTTCTGTTTTGTAGATTAATGTTAATATTATTAACTAAATCAAATACGGCTTTCTCCGTATTTTTTTTATCTCGAAAACCATATTGCTTTTGATATAAAAGATTATTCTTTTCCAGGAAATTCATTATTCTTGACTTTAAACATTTTTCAAATATCTTAGCAAAGTTATTTATGAGAGAAATGGGTCTATAATTAGTAGTTTCATCACGATTATCTGATTTAAATATAGGAGATACCAGAGAGACTTTCCAATCAGAGGGTAAGTTAAACGTTGAAAATGACAAATTTATTAAGTAAGCTAAAGGTTTTAAAATATGAACATGTATTCTTTTAATTAAATTAGTTGAAATTTTATCTTCCCCTGGTGCTGAGTTATTTTTTAATGTTTTAATGTGCATTATAAGTTCATTTGTATTAACTGGAAAAAGAAACATGGAGTTAGGATTAATTTTAATTTTTTCTTTAAAACTCGATGAATTTTTATTGATATCTTTTTGAATTTTTGAACCTACATTTGTAAAAAACTCATTAAAGGTATTACTAATTGTTACTTCATCTGTTATTATGTCATTATTTACTTTTATTTTAAAATTATTTTGAGGCGCTTTTTTTTGATGGTTGGTAATCTCATTAATAAATTTCCATGTTTTTTTGTGGTCATTTTTGGATTCATCTATTTTTAGCTTATAATAATTATTTTTTGCCAATTTCATTACCTTAGTTAAATTATTCCTAAATTTTTTATATTTTATTTCATCAGCAATATTATGGTTCATGTTTAAAGATTTTTTCATGCTATCTCTCTGTTTTATAGAATTAATAATACCCTGAGTTACCCAAGGCTTACGTTTTCTTGTTTTGCTATTTAGTGTTATAATATACGTGTGTTTCCTTAGAAAATATAAAATTTTATTTTTAAAACAGGTATATGACTCTTCTATATTGTTGTTTGTAAACACTTCTTCCCATATTTCTTTAGCCAGATCATTTTCTAAATTTGTGTAATTTATATTTGCTTTCCGTTGCATGCTATTAAACTGGGCAATATTTTTTGTTACATTTTTAATAGATAGCCCAATAGGATAATGGTCAGTTAGATTAGTTTTAAAGATTAATGGTATGATAGAGTTTTTTCTTAAATCAAACTGATCTATTTTTAAAAATATATGATCGAGTGCTGTTTTAGAATTGTGGGTTTCTCTTGTTGCTTGATTTATGCACGACATATAACCATTTTGCGACATAACACTTAAATACTTAGTTACATTCATATCAGTTTCCTCCAAAATATTAATGTTAATATCCCCAATAAATATATTGCACATATTTTGCTTTCCTATAAATCCTTGTGTTTCCAGATCGTTTAAAAATAAGTTTAAATTTGTAGAAGGTGGTCTGTATACACCGGTAATACCCAAAGAAATATCGTTTATTTTCATAGTACAATGCAAGAGATTAGTTTCAGTTAGTTTTATTATTTGAGATATTGCATGCAAATTATTTTTTATATACATTACAACACCGTCATTTTTATTAAAGAAAGAGTTATTATAAAAAATATCAAAACCAGCAAGCCTGAATGTGTCAACATTGCTAATTGTAAATGTTTCTGACAACACTACAATATCGATTTTTGTGATATCCAATTCATTCAAATAAATTATCAATTCATCAAAATTCTTTTGTAAGCTTCTGATATTAAAATGTATAATATTAAGCCCACCACTATCACCAAAAACTTCGCCAGCCCGTCCCATGTCGTCCGCCAACACTACATCCAACCTGCTACCCTCCTCAACCTCATCACTAAATTCCAAAAAATTTGTCATCTTTAAGAAAAAAAAATTAAATCTTAAATATTCTAACAAAAATATACCTAATATATAAGTTACAGAAAAAAGAAAGCAACAAAACACGTATTTTTTTAAGCAGCCAAACATAATAAACCTCTATTATTTATTTAACTGCCCCAAAGAATTGAAATAAACATTAATTAATCGTTAATTGTTTTTATATAAAGGCTAGTTTAAACTAAAGAATCACTATATGAATATTATGAATAAATATCTATATAAGGTGATAAAGTCTCTAGGAGAAACCAATCATTACGAGTTAATTACTGGATTCTTGAAGCAAAAGTACAAAGAAACTCGTGATTAAATAGCCATGTACACACAATAAAAACTCAATAAAAAGAAAAACAAATTTGAGCAAAAGCATATCCTACTCATTGTAAAAAAAAAAGGAAAAGAAAAACCATACTTCAACAATTAAAGGTCCAAAAATAAACTCATATTGTTAGTTAAAAATTTGGAATTATACCTACATTATACATATTACCCTAGAAAAGTACCTATATTAAAGAGATATAAATATAATCTATAAACTGTTGAATTTAAATTGTAATTGTAATTATAACTGTAAATTTAAAGTTAATAGTGAAATTATTAGCAGGTAATATAAGATGTTCGTCTTTATTATTATGTGTAAATGTCCAAAATAAAATATGTACATATTCATAAATAAAACAGAGCTCATCCCATTCCCATAGGGGAATGTTTGGATTCTGAAATGTGTGCTTTTAAATACCATATAAATATAACAAAGAATTATACATACTTCTAAGCCTTAAGAGTATTAATATCCTCTAAATTCTGAATTCGATGCACAATATTATTTATTTTCACATACACAGCACCTTTAAAACACCACACCATTTTACTCGAGAATTTTTTGATAGCCGCGGTTAGAAGGCCAACGCGATACTGCGTTAGGTCCTCTTTGATTTGTATGTTTGTTGATTTTAAGTGTTTTCGGTTTTTTAAAACTGCACTCCGCACGGCATCGTCTGAGAATTTGAGAAGTACAGCCGGTGGGTTGTTACTAGGATTTTTGGAGGCAACACGACGACATGCTATAATTTGATTGTCTTTCAAATCATTGATGTACATTTTTTTGAGGACATCCACAATTTTGCCACGAAGATTTTCATTTTCGGTTTGTGGAATACCAAAAACCCTAACATTAAGAGACCTTGATACCTGCTCCTGATTGTCTAAGGCTTCAAAGAATTTAGAATTTTTACTCTTTAAGTCGGCTACTTCCCTTTTTAAATCACGGATGGCTTCCTCTTGTCTTTTAAGTCTTTCCTCGAATTTCGCCATGATTTTCTGGGAGACTTTGTCCGCAATTTCTTGTAGGAAGTTCTCTGTAAAAATTCCTTTGATATTTTCAAGATCAGCTCTTGACAGTACCATTCTAACCTCAAATTTTCTTCAATCGGTATTAGTCGAATTACTGTGAAATTATTACAGTATTTCAAGATTCCTCACAACAGGCACGTCTTGATGTTAAAACTGTACTTTAGTAATGTTTCGGTATATAAAAAATGTTATTTGCAGTTAAAAAACTTAAATTTCTTAGCAGCTACTTAAAACGCGTTCGTTTACTTGTAAAGCGCCATCTAATTATGATGGCGCTTTATGGATATAATAAGTATATATATATAATATATTATAGTAATATATGTATTGATCATCTGTTCATACGACAAAATGATCCACAAAGAAACAAATTAAATTTTAATCTTTACATTTTAGAGACTTATATAACAGATCATTACCCTATTTACCTAGAGATTTTCTCCAAGCTAGACTACCCTAGTGATAATACTAAGAACCTAAAAACTCATTATACAATATTTGAAAAGCAAAAGTTTATAGAACTTATACAAAATCAAAACAGGCAGGACGTATATGAAATAAAAAACTCAATCCTGGCATACCAAAACTTCATAAACATTTTTAGTTCCATAAAAAATAAATGTACAATAAATAAGATATACAACAAAAAAAAACACACAAAAATTAAACCCTGGATAACTGAAGGTATTATTACATCAATTAAAAAAAGAGACCAAATGAAGAAAAAGTTATTAAAAAATAAAAATAATGACACACTGAAACTTGAATATAAAACTTATAGAAATAATTTACAGAAATTAATAACTACTACTAAAAATAACTACTATATAAACAAACTGCAAGATAGAAAACATGATATTAAAAAGATGTATGAAATTCTGTGATGCGTCTAATGAATCTAAAGTTAAATTTAACCGAGACATTTATATAAGAGATCTTAATAATAAAGACTTTGAAAATGACACAGAGATGGCCAATTTCTGTAATGAATATTTCTCTAAAATAGGAACTAGTATTGCATGTCAAATTCCTGATACAACCACAAAGCTTAATCTAAATTATCCATCTTTCTTAAACTCCATGTCGTTAAAGCCTATAACAAAAAAGTAACTAATACTTCATATTAATTCATTAAAGAAAAACAGTTCCCCAGGTCCAGATGGCATAACTTCTGAGATGGTAAAGCTGTGTCATCCATAAACTGTTGAACCACTTAAATATATATTTAGTCTTATATTCTCATCAGCAAAGATACCTGAAGAACTCAAAACTTCAATTATTATTACACCAATTTACAAGAAAGGAAGTAAGAGTAATATTTCTAACTATAGACCAATAAGCTTAATAAATACATTTAGAAAAATTTTTGAAAAATGCTTAAAAGAAAGATTATATGACTACCTAAATAAAAATTAAGTACTTAACGAAAATCAATTTGGTTTTCAAAATAAAAAAACTGGTACAAATGATGCAATGTAGAGTCTAATAGAAAACATAAAATATGGATTGGAGCAGGGAAAAAAATATGTTGCGGTTTTTATGGATCTAGCAAAGGCCTTCGACACTGTACCCCATTCTAAGTTACTTCATGTTCTTGAAAGATATGGAATTAGGGGTGTAGTGTTGGGGCTCTTTAACAACTATCTACAAGAAAGAAAGCAAATGGTAAAAATTAGAGATTCCCTGGGTGACCCTAGCACTGTGTAAATTGGAGTGCCCCAAGGCACAGTGCTGGGACCCTTACTCTTTATTTTATATATAAACTCCCTTTTATCCTTGTATATAGGTGGCATGGCACTATCTTACGCGGATGACACAGTTCTTGTATTTAAGGATGTTACTTGGACTCTTGTAAGAACGAAACTCATAAATAGCATGAGGAAGGTAATGATGTGGTTAAACAAGTATAAATTGTCCCTAAATATCTTAAAAACTGTTTATGTCGCCTTTTCTCTAACAGATGCAAATCGGCCAAATTTTAAGGAAATAGTTATTGATGAACAACAAAACTTTATTATAAAAGAAGTAGAAAACACTAAACATCTAGGTCTAATAATAGACAAAAAATTAAAAAGGACACCACACATTCAAAACTTAACATCTAAACTCAAAAGCTTAATTCATAAATTTTTCCTCATTAGAAATATATTGGATAAAAAAACTTTAATAATGTTGTACCAATCATTTGTGGAATCTCTGATATGCTATGGTATAGTGACCTGGGGTGGACTCTACAATAATGCTCTTGAATCCTTAAAAATTGTTCAAAATTATATTATCAAATTAATCTATAAAAAAGACAGATTGTACCCCACCTCGCTCTTGTATGATACCAAAATACTTAATATCAGATCCTTATATCTATACTCCAGTTGTGTATTCTAGTATAAACTTAAAGATAAAAACTACATAAGTCACCAACATGAAACCAGACAACTAACTGAAAGACATCTTAATGTACCATTTCGCAGATTCGATGGAAGCCAAAGATGTAATTCTGTAATAGGACCAAAAATTTTCAATAAGTTACCACGGACAATTCGGGAGATTACAAATAAGCAAAAATTTTCAGAACTTTGTAAAAGATTTATCTATGAAAATTATGATGCCTTACTTGACCTTCTATAAATAACTATTAACGTTTTCCTCTTCTTCTGAAATTTTTAATATTTGTGTCTTATAGTTGTTTTACCTGTATTTTAAATGCACTACCCTCAGGTTTATGTAAATAAGTGGTATGGGGCCCCTAGTAAATATAATTATGTTGTATAGTAATATAATTAATTTTAAGTTATACACATACAGGTGCTTGCACCAAGGTGTACTTTATTGTATTGGTACTACAGATTAATTTTGTTTACATCTATCCTGTATTAAGCATGTATTTCTTATGTTGAATAAATTATATTATTATAGTTTAAGTTTTATTGTTAATTCTAAGACATATCTCTTTATATGTATCTATCGTCCACTTTCACCTAATTCTCAACAATTCATGAATAAACTAGAAGATTTGTTAGTAGTAAATAATTTAGATTTTCATAATTTGATTATTGTGGGTGATTTTAATACAAATTTCTTACAAAACACACCTCAAAAAGTCAATCTTAAATATATTCAATATACAGGGTGTTCCTTAAAGACGTGCTAATATATAAAAGGGTGAATCCTCGACCCATTTTAAGAAAAAAGTTCTTATGAACATGTGTCCTAAACGTCTTAACTTTTGAGATACAGGGTGTTAAAGTTTTCAAAAAAAAATTAGTTTTTTAATAATAACTTAAACAATATTGCAGATATTTTTATGAAATTTGGTACATGTATTCTATGCATCAAGACACATTTTTTGATGTGCAAAAAAATATATTTTCGCTGCCAGTGGCGTACCTACAGGTCTCTTATTGAATATTTTTAGTGTTTAAAAAGTAAATGGGAGTAAAAAAGTGCCGTAACGCGTCTTTACTTAACGCAAATAAAGTCGCGGAGTCTCCTATGCATGTTTCTTATTGCTCGTTGCTATGGGCAACGAGCTGGCTTTTTAGGGAAGTAAAATTGTTTTTATTTTTTTAAGCCAAAACCATGCGTTGGACTGTTGAGGATCTTAAAAAAAAAATTATTTTAAGAAAAAGCAGTGGCGTAGTATTTTTTTCACTAAAAATATTCAATAGAAGACCTGTAGGGACACCACTGGCAGAGAAAATATTTTTTTTGCACATTAAAAAATGCGTTTTGATGCAAAGAATACATGTACTAAATTTCATAAAAAATGTCTATATTATTGTTTAAGTTATTATTAAAAAACTGATTTTTTTTGAAAACTTTAACACCCTGCATCTCAAAAATTAAGAAGTTTAGGTCATATGTTCATAACAACTTTTTTTCTTAAAAAAGATCAAGAAATCATCCCCTAAATATTAGCACGTCCTTAAGGAACACCCTGTATATACAGGGTGTTTCATTAATATTGCGAAAAAATTGAGGGAGTTTCCTTGCTTAAAAATAATAAAAAAGTCTCTATAAACCTTTGTCAACAAATGCTTAATTTCTAAGATACAGGGTGTTATAGTTTTATTTTTATTTTTGTTTTTTCTTAATTTTGGTAGTTATGCAGATATTTGAACGAAAATTGGCAAAAATTGGTAAAATCAAATTTAATGTTACGAGGGTTCTCACTTGTAAAGGGCGCTACATACACGGTTTTTTATACTTTAAAGGGTGATAATTTTCTTATGGTTGCTTAAATATTTTTTTTTACAAAAAAAATAAATATCTATCATTTTCACGTAAAAAAAGATATCTTGGTCAAAGTCGCTACGAGCCAGCGTTTTCGACATTTTTGGAATTAAAATAATAAATGCCTTACATTTTAACATTTGAGATTCGAGATATCATCAGCTTTAAATATGGAATCTGTTTTTATTTCTCTGTATCAGTTTTTATTTACTATTCAATGCTCTTTTGAAACTTTAAAATAAATGTCAATATTTAATTAAGTCTTATTTTATATTTTTTTTGTTACAAAATATTTTTTATTTAGTAAAAAAAAATTACCTAAATTTCTTACGACAAATATCTCTATTCGACGACGCATCGATTGGCAAACTCGTTCAAATATTTCAAGTGTGTGTTTAATTGTTTCACAGGATGCGATAATGCAATTTTGTAATTTTTCCACCGTATCTACTGGGGTTGTATAAACTAAATGTTTAAGGTGATCCCAAAAGACAAATTCCAAGGAATTAAGGTCTGGAGATCTGGGAGGCCAAGCTTCAGTTCCTCCTCGGCCTATCCAACGAATCGGTTACACTGTGTTCAAATATTCACGTGCAACTAAACTGAAATGAGGTGGGGCTCCATCGTGCATGAAGTACATTTGCAATCTTTAGTGTAATAGAACAATTCCAACACATACATTAAGAGAAAATAGTTGTTGATGACGGCCTTCTAAAATTGCATGTGGATTCACATCCGTCCATAGGTGATTATTATGAATGTTCATTATGACTTCTCTGGAAAAATTTGCTTCATCCGTGAATAATATTTGTCCTAAAAACTGGGGGTTTTCGCCAATTTTTTGTTGCATCCAACGGCAAAAATTTAGTCTTAACGGAAAATCAGTCGGTAATAGTGCTTGTTCCCGCTGGATATGATAAGGGCATAGAAAGTTATTCTTTAAAATTCTGAAAACCGTAGAAGGACTTACATTTAAGTTTACAGCAATCTTTCTAATGCTTGTTGCAGGATTTTCCTCAATTTCATGAAGCACATTTTCTTCTACTCGTGGAGTTGCTGCTGTGCGCGGTCTCATGTCGTAATTTGTTGTTGAAAACTTCCAGTGTCACAAAGGCGTTGATGGAGACGGGCAAATATCTTATGATGCGGGATAACACCATGAGGATATTTTTCCTCATAAAGACGCCTGGCTGCTAATGAATTGCCGTTGGCCAAACCATAAACAAAATGCATATCGCAAATCTTACTATTTGTCTAAACCATTGCAAAAAATTAATAATTTAAAAATTATTAAACCTTGATATAATGGCCTTGTTTCATATAATGGCCAAACTACACGAGCGGAATAATCGCGGCGTATTTCACGCGGCGGGACGTGGCGATTTGCACGTCGTAATCAAAACTGTGCTATCAAACGAGCCCAACTAGACGAACGGAAAATCCGTCGCGTTGTGTTTATCTCCGTCGCCGGTAAGCGTATAGAACGCTCTTGATTGCGTTCATATCATCGCCGCCGCAACGCAACACGTTATTCAGTAAGAAGTAAACTAGACGAGGTGACATGGAAATGTTTATTTGCGAAATTGAAAAACGGCCTGGAATTTACGATATGAAAAGCAAAGACTATAGCAATAGGGATGTTAAGGCGAAAATGTGGGAAGAAGGGGCCATGGTTATGTACGAAAACTGGAACGAGTTACCGGTTCAGGAAAGAAACAATTTAGGTAGGTACAAACTAGGTATACTTTATTCTTTTTTTTTTGCATAATTTATACATTACGGTACAAGCAGTAATTACACTTTGTCATACTGATAAAAAAATTCTCCCTCTCGACTTACAAAATAATCTTAAAATTTTTGTCTAATCGCAATCCCCACAGACGGCCACCTCCTGTGCCAATGGCTGGAATGTTTTCCATCAAGCAACTCGATTCGTTATTTGAATCAACTCCATCTCTTCTTCGTACAAAATTGTATAACACACAAGCAGCTTTTGTAACGTCAGTGGCAAAATCTTCAGAAACCTGTATGTTGGTATGAAAAACCCTCCACTTATTGGCGAGTATACCAAAAGTGCATTCAACATATCGGAGAGATTTAATCAATAGTTAAAAACTCTCTTTTCAATTGACAGATTATTTCGTGCATAAGGTCTCATCACGTTTCCACCCAAACCAAATGCTTCATCAGCTACAAAAACATGAGGGGTTGAAATATTTGGGGCGTTTGGAAGCGGTCTGGTTCCTGGTAGTTCAAGATTCTGTTGTGCCAACCTTCGACCGAAAACCGAAGATTTTAAAATATTACTATCTGCTTCTCTGCCGTAAGCTCCCACGTTAATTGCGGTAAAGCAATAACCTGCATCGCATACTGCCAATAAAACAATGGAGAAATATTTTTTGTAGTTAAAATATTGCGTCCCTGTATTCGGAGGCAAACAAGTCTGATGTGCTTGCCGTCGATGGCTCCCACACAATTAGGAAAATTACTTTTTCTGTAAAATTCTTCGGCTATTTTAGTCCAATTCAGTATTGGGCTGTGGCATTTCTAACGGCTGTAGTTTATTCCATATTGCCACACAAGTTTGCCGAACAATCAATCTGATTGCAATTTTCGAAAATTGGAATACATATTCCAAAGCTGCAAAATCTGCTCCCGTTGCAATATACCTAAAACAATAGAAATATATTTAAAACAATTCTTGTTTTTATTAAGTAATGTAAAATATTATTCGCTAATAAGTACAGGGTGGCCCAACAAAAATGTAACACCATTATTTGTAATTTTCCTGGAATATTTTGAAAAAAAATTGGGCCACACTGCATAATAGATATAGATTTTAACAATAAATAAAACGGATTCTCTATTGTTATAGGAAAAGAGCTGCAAACGCGATGGAAATCGTTACGAGATCAATTTCGAAAAGAGGTAAGAGCGATGAAACTAACCCAAAGTGGGAAATCAGCAAAGAAAAAGAAGAAATATGTTTATTTTGATAACCTCCTTTTTCTATTGCCTACATTAGATATAAAAGAAACTGCATCTAACTTCCGCGATGATACAAGTAGCAATAAAATAGTAACAACAGTGTAAAGGGATGATACTGAGCTGGTTATTCCAGATGAGACACCACCATTGCATTCATCTCCTGTTCAGACACCTACAGCCGTAACTAAGGGAATCACAAGAAAAAGACCAAGGAATGATTCTTTGAGTGTAACTGAGATTCGGGAAATGACGACCAGAAAGATACGTTTGGCAACAAAGCATTTTTAATGTCACTTGTGCCATTCTTAGATGCGATGTGAGAAGACAATATGTTCGAGTGCAGGGTGTCTTTTATGGACACTATTCGATTATACCGGTCTCCGCGTCCAGTACAACATTCGCTGTAAAATATATCTACTTCATCTGGGGTGCTTCAGTTTGCTGGGCTTAAGTCTCCATCTAGAAGTAGACCAGTAACACCAACATCAGACACATT
This sequence comes from Anthonomus grandis grandis, assembly GCF_022605725.1. Classification (NCBI taxonomy): domain Eukaryota; kingdom Metazoa; phylum Arthropoda; class Insecta; order Coleoptera; family Curculionidae; genus Anthonomus; species Anthonomus grandis. Next base: position 23,434,001 of record NC_065555.1, read on the forward strand.
ATTCCAAGCGCTAAGATTAGTAAAAAGCTCGATGTCAAAGGTTTCTAATTCTTATATAGTGCTTCAGCCTGCTGAGCCTCAGTCTTATGCTACAGATAGACATGAGATGCATTTGAATCGCAAATGTCAGTACAAAGTCAAGTGTCAAATAATACTACTACATTTTATATGTATATGTCTCAAGACTCTACACCATTTGATTTGTATTAAAACTCACAAAACTATGAAAATTCTTTCCAATTGGACAAGTCTTTCCATTGGACCAATTGCAACCCGCATGTTGGTATTATTTTTCTGTATGTCTTCGTGTAGAAGGCCATAAAGTTCATGAAACCTTTTTATGGACATTCGATAATATGAGTAAAATTTTTCTGGATACGTTTTGTGCTGATGAAACGTTTGCTGGAAATATCCTTTTGATAATCTCTCTCTTAATATTGGATGGACCCACCAACGTCGCTTCTTTTTTCTTTTTTTTGAAATATAAACTTGCACATACAACAGCAGCGCAACCTAACACATTGGGGTCCATTTTTTAACTGTGAATGTACCTACCCGATGCCGCGACGGAGAAAACGCTTTCTGTTTGCTGCCAACTCCAACAGAAATCCCGCCGCGTGAAATACGCTGCGATTATTCCGCTCGTGTAGTTTGGCTCTAAATGGGTACTAAATGTATGTACGTTACAGGCCTTTTCATACATATTTTTTTTTAGTATTTCTGTTGCCTTTAGGAATTTGTTATACACAAAATTCCTTTTACATTTATTATTTACATTTTTTAAAGGAGTTTCACACCACTTAAAAAAACAATTATTGTGAAAATTAAAGCAACCATAAAAGAGATATGACACTTTTAAAGTATAAAAAACCGTATATGTAGCGTCCTCTACAAGTGCGAACCCTCGTAACATCAAATTTAAATTTACCATATCAAAAAACCCCCAGATGCCAATTTCCGTTTAAATATCTGCATAACTACCAAAATTATTAAGAAAAAACAAAAATAAAAATAAAACTGTAACACCCTGTATCTTAGAAATTAAGCATTTACGGACATAGATTAAGGACTTTTGTTATAATTTTTAAGCAAGGAAACTCCCCCTGAACTTTTTCGCAATATTATTGAAACACCCTGCTATATATATAGACAAATATAGTCGAGAATTTTAATTTAACACAAATTATAACAGACCCAACTCAAATAAATATCCGGGCGAATTCTCAAACTCTAATTGACGTAATATTTACAAATTTGGGTAATTTCGTGGCGTCTAAATCATCTGTAGCGATTTCAGAAGCTGACCATAACCTAATTTTTGCAAATTTCAATATCCCTAATGAAAAAACACAATTTAAAGAAATCTATATTATATAGAGATTATAAGAATATAAACCTTATAGATTTTGAAACCGATACTCTGAATATACCCTGATAAGTGAGTTACTTAAAAAGTTAATATTAAAAATTGTAAATTAACGTGAAACTCCTGACATATACCACAGTTCTTGCAAAACCTGAAAAACTAAAAACTTACTCTTAGTAAGTAGTATAAGTATAGCGGCACCTTTAAATAAAGATATTTTTTTATTAAACATAGAAATATCATACCAAATATAGAAAGATTCTCATTTAGTTTAATAGATAAATAAACAGTAACTAACCTGGTGAAACAAATTAAAACAAATGCTGTCGGTGAAGATAGTATATTAATTAGGGACCTAAATATTACGGTATAAATAGACTTCTAAACATAATAAATTCATGTATTTTAAACGGTGTATTTCCAGATATATGGAAAAAGGCTATTATTAAACGTCTAGGAAAAAGACCCTAGGCCAATCAGCATTTTGCCAGTTGTGTCTAAGATAATTAAAAACATTCTTGTACAACCAAATGGTTAATTCTATTAAAAAACATCCGTTGATTCCGGAGTGTCAATCTAGCTTTAGAAAGGGTTTTAGCGCAAGTTCATGTCTTGTTAAAATAACCAATGACATAAGATGCAAAGAAGAAAAAAAAACTTAACGTGCCTGACATTGCTGGATTTTAGTAAGGCGTTTGATACCTTGCAACAGGACCTGCTTTTATTCAAACTACATTTTTTTGGTTTTTCTCCAAGTTCTGTTAAATTATTTCAAAGCTATTTTTATAATAGGTGTTGCTGTGTAGTTTTTAAAAATGAAAATCATAGTTTAAAATCGAAATTTAGTCTATTAAGCCGGGTTGACACGATCTAAGTACACTTGGATACCAATTTGGACCAAGTGTTCTTGGACACGTAGTGACTTGGATGTCAAATTAAACATACAAAGATGGCGGAACTGTATTTATTGGAAGGTGTGCGAGTGGTTGCTAATATGCTTATAAACGAGCTTGAAATGAAGAAAAAAGAAATAAAAAAGAAAAAACGAAAGATTTGGACTCGTAATTGGATACGTAAACGTCAGGCGCTTAGAGCTTCCTCCAATTTCCTTACAGAAGTGGTGGGTGAGGATAAAGCCACATCCAAAAACCATCTGAGAATAACTGCAGAACAGTTTGAGCAACTATTAGAAAGTGTAAAACCAAAAATTCAAAAAGTTGATACAAATATGAGAGCTGCATTACCTGCAAGATTAAAACTACAAATTACCCTTCGTTACTTGGCAAGTGGATGTTGTTTTCATACGCTAGAATGTTTGTATAAGTAGAGTAAATAGAGTTCCCAAATCTTCAATATTCAAGTTTTTACCTGCAGTACTTGAAGCAATTTATGATTCATTGGAGATGTATATTCAGGTAAGTTGTATGTTTTTTCGTCTTTGCATTTTTGGTTTATGTTAAAAATATAGAAAGTACTATATATCCTAATTATAAGTATGTCATGCTGCAAAAAAAATAATGATGAAAGTTGTGCTATAGATTCCAAACGTACATACCAAATGTACTTGCAAAATGTTACTTTTTTATTGTAATTTAGCATGAAAAAATAAACGAAATATTCCTAAACCTAAAAAGACAAGACAAGAAATTTAACTTATTTTCCATATTAATCAAAACCACCGATACTGCGGATAGCTTTACTTAATATACTGTCAGTGATGTATTCTTCTGACAAACTGTCTTGGCTGTTGCTGAGCGATTCATCTTGTTGTGCAGAAGTTGATGACCTGGGACATAGTTCTGATGTATCAGATCTATTTGAATGGTGAATGTTATTCCTATTAGAGAGTATTAATTATTGATTATGTGCAGGATTGTAAAATCCATTGCATGAAGTTGACGGTTCATTAATTTGCTGGTTTCGACGCATTACCATGAGACGCTTTTCTTGGACTATGTTCATTATTTCTAATTGACACTCCATTGCATCAGCAATTGGAATTTCTCGTAATTGAGATACTATGTTATTGGCAAAATGTGAAAACTCATCGACCATCTGGGTTTTTTGCACATCCTCTTTTAATGATCTTAAAGTATTTATTGTTTTTTCAATATGTTCAGGAGTCGCGCTTTTAAATTTTTTGATTCTTTTCGAAATTGATTTTGGTGTCTTAAAACTGCTACATTCCGGTTTTGAACCTTCAGTATGAAGTGTCGCTTTATTTATGGAATCATCTGTCTCACTAAATGCTTCATTTGTACTAGGTGACTCAGAAATAAAGGTGTCAGCGTGGGCCTCAGCAGTATAGTCACTATCGTTTTCTGTTTCAAATTCTTGTTCACTTTGTTCCTAGTCCGTTGAGTCACTCACGTCTTTCTTAGGCTGCAAAAGAAATAAAAATATTAAAATATTTATTAGTGTTTTATAAAACTTAATTTATTAAAATTTTACTTTTTTTCAGGTACCAAAAACTAACGCTGAGTGGAATACCTGAATCTGAATACCTGAATACCTATGGATCATAGCGAGACGGTTTGAAGAGCGCTGGAACTTTCCAGGATGCTGTGGAGCTATTGACGGGAAACACGTCAACATTCAGCAACCACAGGGTAGTGGAAGCGATTTTTATAACTATAAGGGCTTTTTTAGCACCGTCCTTATGGCACTTGTTGATAGTGATTACAGTTTAATTTTTATAGATGTTGGGAGTCAGGGAAGAATGAATGACAGTACAATTTTTAACCAATCTACTTTAAAAGCCTCCATAGAGGATAATTCGCTTATTTTTTCAAATTGGGGTGCAATTCTGGGCGACGAGGGGTTTGCTCTTAAAGAATATCTTATGAAGCCATATTCTCGAAAAATGCCTTTAAAAGCCGAAGAAAAGATTTTCAATTACCGGCTCTCTCGGGCTAGACGAGTAGTTGAGAATGCATTTGGAATAATGGCAATGAGATTTCGGATCTATCGTAGCCCTATTTACTTGTGTCCCGAAAAGGTAGACAAAATTGTGAAAGCAACGTGCGCGCTTAATAACTGGCTCATTAAAACTTCACGATTGTCCTATGCACCTGCTGGTACTTTTGAAACCGAACATCTTGATGGACACATAAGGCCTGGATCATGGAGAACGGACATATCCACGAACCTGTCTAATTTAACACATCAACAAGGCAGCAACAATTATTCTCAAATGGCAGAACGTAGGAGACAGAAATATACCACATTTTTTTTAGGTGCTGGTGCTGTACCTTGGCAAAACGACATGATAAATTAAGTAGACTTTACGCAAAAACTCTTCTTAATATTCGACTTTTTGTTAAATAAATATTTCAGTAAATAAAAAATGCTTCTTAAAATTATTGACAATTAGTTACAGTATAAACAATTATTATTAAAACAACTTACCAGATTAGTGTATTTATTTCTGATCTTTATTACATCATGTAGAAAACTCTCTGCGATTTCAAACCACGCAATATTAGGTGCATAAATGTCTTTAGTTGACGCGCCTGTTGTACTTGATGCTTTAATTTTTTCTGCTTCCTGTTTATAGGTGGTTCGCATGGCATTGATTTTTTTCAATACCATGTTTTCACTAAGATCAGGAATATTCATATTTATTCTTATTCGTTTAAGAGCCGAATTCCTAGCATCTTTGTTTTTATATTCCGCTAAACGCACATTCCATAAACTTTCCTCAGCTTCGTATAACTCCATAAATCTAATATTCTCCCTTTCGGACCATTTTCTTCTTTTGCTTATTTCCAGTTTTCTTTTTTCAGACACCGACGCCATTTTATTTCACAAATAAACACTACTTGGATCCAAGTAAGTTGGGTACTGTCCTACTCAACTTGGATGTAACCTACTGATCCAAGCGCACTTGGATGAACTGGTGACACGATTAAAGTAACGTTCAAGTGCTGCTCGCGGACAATCCAAGAAGACTGTAATTAAGTATACTTGGATCGTGTCAACCCGGCTTTACAGCTGTATTTACCTTTAAGTTTTAAAAATTATTAACAATCGGAATTAGATTTCAACTCAGATTAAGAAAATATTTTTTCCTTATTCGATTTCTAAGTTATGTTCAGAAACATAACTTAGAAATCAATGCCTCTAAATTACAAGTAATAATAAATCATTCAATCTGTCAGCTTAAATACTTAATAAAATCCAAAATTAATATTAAAATTCAAAATGAAGTAATACCAGTTACTGACGAAGTCAAGAATTTAGAACTTTTAATGGATAGCCAATTAAAATTTGAAAACCATATAAACAAAAAGATAACCGCGGCCTATTTAATTTCAACAACCTCATTTAAACCAACCCTCATTTAAAACAACTATTCCAAAATTAAATATCTGCTCTTTGAATTTCTTATTATTTCCCTTTTTGACTATGCAGATGTCGCGTACTCTGAATATATTTCTAAAATTTATTATAAAAAAATACAAAAGCTACAAAACCCATGCATGAGGTTGGCGTTCTCAATACCGTATAGAAATCATATATCACCCTATCTTAAGGAAAATTTAAATATGGCTAATAGACGAAAGTATATTACTTATCTATTTGTATATAATACTATTAAAAGCGAAAAACCGCCTTACCTTTTTAATAAATTTACGTCAATCTCCCATAATCATCATGACACACGAAACGCTAAAATATTTCAAATCCCACACCGTCGAACAGCACATTTAAAAAAATCATTTTTTTTCGCAACAAGTTTATGGAATAGCCTTCCTAGGAATGCTAAAGATAACAAAACAAAAAAGTCAATAATTTGACGAAAATGAGTTTTTTATATCAATCGATAACCAAGTGAATTCCACGTATATCTGCAAAAACGGAAATCTAAAAAAGTACCGTTTTTTTTATTTGCATATTTTATGCGACTAGTACTTGAATTTTTGCAAAGAAAAGACCTAAGTATAAAAAAAGTTGTAAATGGTGACGTATACGTCAACCAATTCAGCCGGAGTGTATAGGATGGAAACGAACACAGGGGAATCCTTCCCGCTAGGGAAACACACCACAGTTTTCCAAGCGGAGGTGTTTGCTATACTCAAAGTAGCAAACAAACGAGAGGCATTGGAAGGTAACAGGAAAATTTGCATCTACTCTGATAGTCAAGTTGCTCTCAAGGCGATTCAGAAACTCACGGCCAGCTCAGCGCTAGTCCAGGAGACGCATTGGAAAGGCTTACAGCACACAAGGAAGTGAGATTGAGGTGGGTCCTAGGACACCAAGGTGTTGAGGGCAATGAGCGGGCCGACGAACTGGCAAGACAAGGTTCCGTTAACCCCTTTGTAGGCCCCGAACGTCTTAGCAAAAAACAAATCTTCCAGGCTTTTAATAATTGGGCCTAGGAAAAAACAAGGAAGAATTGGAGAAGGACAGAAGGATGTAGACAGGCCAAAAAAATGATACCATACCATGACGTCTCTAAAGCAAGGCGACTGCTAACAAAGACCCGACAAAGTATCAAAGACTTGGTGGGAATCCGGACCGGGCACAACAGTCTAAACAGGCATCTACACCTTCTTAGCATAAGAGAAAGTCCACTCTGTCCTAAGTGCGATACAGGGGAGGAAACTTCATACTACATACTCTGTATCTGTAATAGGTGGAGTCGTCTGAGAAGGAAAATTTTTGGAGCAAGGACGCTCCAGCGGGAAGATCTTAAAGATCTGGACTGGGTCAACGTGCAAGCCTTTATTAAAAGAACGAGCCGACTCAGTGGAGACCGCGCATTGGGAGTGGAGGCGTAGGGGTGGGTGATTCTGGAGTTGGCCAAAAGGGACTTCTCAGATTTACTTGCCGAGCTCTAGCTCCCCCACTCTTAATACTACTTATGTAATCTATTTATTTGTTTATTTGTTCATTTTTTTTCTTTTTGAAGACATACAGCATCTCACAAGAACAAGCATTTTTTTAATACTTAGTTGGGAAATATAAAAACATTTTAAGCCGTTTAAATATTAGACATTTTTATGTCATATACAAAAAAATTATGTTTAAGTTATAGAGGTATTCTTGCTTTTCTTTTCTTTGTTACTGTTATTATAATTATTATTATTATAGATTGAATGTCAAAAGGCAATTGCACTCTCCCCTGGGGGGAGGATCATTCACTTAGCCCAGATATCAGAAGAAAAGGACTGCATCAGAGCTTCATGCTCCAATGGAAGTTCTTTCCATGTTATCGAACCCTGGTTTTTACCTTTATTTACAAATAATACACTTAGACTAAAATTAAATATGTTTCTTAAGCTACTTGACGTTATCTGCGTTTACAATGAGCTTTCTGACGATTCGAGATGTGCATAATAGCGTCGACTTCTGCATAAACTTATAGATGCTTTCCTTAAGGTTGAGCAGTTTTATTTTCGATCAGGCTGTTTGAGTTAGAGGATAAATAAAAACAGGAGTAGTACTGTTTTTATTTATTGTTGTTATTTATTGATGTCTTCGCATCTGGTGCTCTAGATCGCTGTACTAAACAATGTTTTTATTGTATTTAAGTGATGTTGAGTCTGCTTCACATACGGCACGATGGATGTCTGATGTTTCAGCCTTTCTTAAGAAAAAGGATCACAAGTTAGTAATTTGCTAAGTCAGCTGCTTTTCTATGTCGGCCATTACTCTTCCTCCCATATGTCGAGGTAGCGTTCTACGGCACTGCGCGGATGATGCTTATTGGATCTCGTTAGGAGTGTTCTAGCCTTTGTTTGCAAGTTCTCGATGTCTGTTTTAGTTTATCCTACAATACCAAAAAAGTAAATTAATGAACTGACTCCATAATTATGTATTAATAGCTTTAAATAAATTTCTGCTATTAAGACTTGTTTTAAGGAGTCGTCGCATTCTTGTAGTGAACTTAGTAGTCGACTTATTCTTTGTAGTTCTACAATATATTCTTTGCACTTGCTTTATTCCTAGATATAAATATGTAGGATTCTTCTTCATCCTAGCATTAATTATCTGACCGTTTTCTATCTGATCGATGAAAGTCACCTGAAAGTTACCACCTCGAAAATGGCGGACACTTTAGCTTGAAAGAATTTTCGAATGTTTTCCAAGCGCGAAAGCTTGTCCTCGATCGGTATCGCTACGATACACTCTAGCTCCTGACAACTCTGTGTGAGCCATTCTTGAACCGTCTGTGAACCATATTTGCAAATCCTTTCGAGGTCGAACCTTTATGTTAGACCATTCTTCCCTGTTTGCTATGTCCACCTCAAACGAACTTCCTAACCACACAGTGTCCTCAGGCTTTGCATTTAGGGACGTTTACTCTTTAGTTAGTTCTCTATTATTCTTTTTTAGGACAAATCCGTACCTAATTGAAGTGAGTTGGCTAGAAAGCGGGTTTATGGCAAGGCAGAATCAAAGTGGACTTAATGAATCTCCCTATGAATAGGAATCATATTAGTTCTAATGCAGTTACCGTTAGGCACCTGGAATCTTATTAATATTCGTCAAGATGCCATAGTGAGTTCTAAAAAGGAAATTATGTGCTTATCTATTTTGTACAATTTAAATACATTGATAAGCCATTTATGTAGAACTGCATCAAAAGCTTTTCGGTAGTCGATGTATGCTACGAAAAGGTTTCTCTATTATTAAATGCCTAATTGCAAACTACAGAGTCGATAATTAGCTGTTCTATACACCTCATCGCACCTCTAGTACATACTGTCTGTTGAGCCGCTATGATGTTATTCTGGTCACAATGTCTATAAATACTTTCTGTAATACAAGATGTAATTAGTTTATAGAGGTAGGCATATTATTGGCCTATATTTAGCTGGATCTTAAGTGCTTTGGCAGTCCTTGGACGAGAGGTATGTAGTACCTTCTGTTAAAAAATTGGGCATATTCTGAGGATTCGTAAGTATGTCGTTTAGGAGGTTGATCAGTTGTTGTAGCACAATTTCATAATCCATTAATTTCGGACGTGTTCTGGGCCTGGAGCTTTGCAGTTATGAAGCTTTTTTATGACGTTAGTAACTTCGTCAACTGAAAATAGTAAAAATGCCATTTGATTATATGTTAAAACTTGCTCGTTCTTTATCCAGCCATTCAGTGTTGAGGTTGCATTCACTAATTGTTGTTAATTGAGTGCCTCAGAACTCCTCGATGTTTTCTTTAGTGGGGTAAATGCTAATGGCAGTATTTGTTGGAGCAGTGTTATTAAGCTTTCGATAAAATTGTTTCTCTAAGCGTTTAAAAAGTAAATTATCTTGTTTCCTTTTATTACTGGATTTATACCTTTTTAAGCGACCTGAAAAAATAGATAACTTCTGTTTAAGGGTATCTAGACATTGTTCAGGGGTATAATTTTCTGGGTTGGGTTGGGTTAGATTTTTTTGATTTTGGACATTATTTTTCTACTTTTTCTTGTACTTTTCTGATTTTGATACCTTCGATGTATTTCTTTAACCGGCCAATGTCTTTCCTAATATCTTCTATCTTTTTTAGTAGTCTCCTTTCCCATGGCGGTGTCGGTCTTTCATTACGTGTAATTTGCGGATCTGCTGGTTATTTTTTATTTTTATTCCCAAGGTTTTAATATCAGCGGTAGCCGCACAGTAGATTATTAGATGAAGCTATTCAAGTGTAGTAACTGAAAATATATAATTAGGTTGCATTAAGAAGAATAGCCAATTTGCGGGAAGAGTTAACTCTAGGAAGTGCTGGACGTGTTAAGGTGTTTGTACCTTCACACTCTGCCATTGTCTTTTTAAAGTCTGTTTTAAGTTTAGCATGCTCCCTATCAATATGTTTATTGTTCTAGTCTTCATTTTGAGTTTCTTGATTTATTAACACTTCTGGTAAGGGCGCTTGGTCTGGTGAGTCTAGGTTTTCTTCCGTTTCTGTTTTCTCATGTCATCTCTACCGGTCATTATCCTGCAAATTGTCCTTTGCGTTCAAGACCTGTTGATCATTTATTTCTGCGGCAATTTCTCTTTTAATAAAAGGTTTCTGGAATCAAGTTGTTTCTACAAATAACGCGGTATTGGTCAGCGACTCTCTGTTCAGTTACGTTCACATTTGAATATTGTTTGCCGAATTCAACATGTAGCTGTTGTCTATAGTCAATCATTTGTTGCACCAGATTTGTTAACTTAAAGAAAATGCGCATTATAGATTCATTCATGGCTGCAGTCGTTTTTAAGCACTCTCTCGGTAACCCTGATTGAGTAAGCATTGGCTGAGTTTTTCTCAGCACAACACGTACAGCAGATTGGGTCCTGGTTGGTGTTTGGTGATCCTGTGCAACTGAGGGTTGTGGCGGAGCTATATTCTTGTATGACAGGAGCCGGCCTCCTCAGCACCCTGCCACCGACGGTCCGCATGCTGTCAGGTCCAGCGCCGGCTTCAAACTTGTCCTGGCGATCCCCAGGCAGCGACCTTTATCCAAGGCTTCGGTTGTTCTTCATTTTCATGGGTGTGTGGCATCATTTAAGCCTAGTGGCTTAAGTTGTTCTTTTAGTTGCCTTTTACGAGCATACCGGAGGACTATTTTGTTGTAGGTATTTTTTCTATTGAATATGGCTTTATTGGAAAAACTAAATTTGTCACTCTGAAAAATATCTTTCAAGATGTAGTTTTCTCGGTGGTTGCTTAACCACTGACAGAAAATTTTTCTTGCACTGTCTATAGGCACTAACCATGAACAAATCGGTATTTGAAGGGAATGTATTTTTCCGAAAATCGATAAGAAATAATAACATTTTTGACAACAAATTTGAAAGAAAAAGTCAATATTTCCTCCAACTTGATTGTTGCCTGGCAACCGAAAATAACAGTAAGAAAATATTCATTTCTGTACTGTAAGAAAATGTTATTTCCATACAGTAAACTTTAGAACATAAATGCGAACAGGCTTTTTCCTAAACAATTTTATTTTTAAAACTTTCAGCACAAACAAGGTTAACATTATATTTTAAAATTATTACTTATTATTTGTTATATTTACTGTTATTTGACAATTAGTACTGTATTGAAAACTGGAAGAACTTGGGAACTAATAGCATTATTTTGTTGAATATTTTCCAAACTAATAATTTTATTTGTATGACAATAACTATTACTATAAATGATCTTGATGTATTGGTTTTTGAATCCGGTATGGTAACTAAAAGTTTAGATAGTAGGTCTTGTATATCTTGTACAATCATTTTAACCAGCTCGTCCATTCTGCAAGCTCCGGAAATTCCAAATATTACAGCTACCTACAACAATAAATAAGCATGTAAAGAATCCAAATATAATTTGAAGTTTTGTAAGTTACCTTAATCATTAAATATTCCTTGTCTGGAGCTTCCTGAATAAATTTGTTTATTTCTTCTTTAGTTAAAATCTTGGATTTTTTTGGCTTATAGGCATGTGCTTGTTGTTTCAGGAATGCCCGAAGTTTTAAATATTCAGATATATCCACATCATCTCTAATTGCAAGGGTTGCCTTCAGCATTGAATAATTGGCCCATAAAGTTGAAGAATTCATCTTGGAACCAAGATGAATTCTTGAACAAGAGTATGCCATTACAACATTTTCCGAGAAAGAAGTTACATTTTTATTCGTACGGTAGTCCATGAAGCGGTTGTATGCATAGTTATACTTATTTCTAGATTTTATTGGTAACAATTCCAATGATGCAGCATTCATTGCCTCCGTGAGTTCTGGGAGGGTTTCAGAAATGGAACATTCATCATCACTCATCATTTTACACGTTACTTTGGCTTTTTAAAACGTTAAAAAATCAACACTTTGGAAAGACGCCACAAATAAACTTTTCACTCGTCAAGTTTGACAATTTAAAATTATGTACTTCGTTTCCGTAGTTACAAAACAATGTTTCATGGCTTCTTTTATTTAAGGGAAAAATAATAATGTTGATTTAAAATTTTTAACATGATTAGTAATAATTTACCGTAATTTTAATGATTCCCGATTTTCGGAAAAATAGTATGTAGACCTCGTAGGAAAAGCCACATTCCCGGACTCCGTATTGCCGATCTTTACGATCGCCCGGGAATGTTAAGCTTTTCCTACTAGGTATACAATATACTATTTTTTCAATCCTTTCAATACTGTGCAGATTTAAAATAATTTTTAACTAAATTTATTTTAGAGTTCATATTTATATATCTACATAAGAAAATATATTATGTAAAAGGTGAAAAATAACGAAATTTATAAAACCAAAATCAATTTGTCATTCTCAAAACAAATAAATAAGTTCGGAATGATTGACATATTCAATCGTTTTTTGTCTCTTCCTGTTTTACCAGAAACAACAGCAACTTTTAAATAATAAATCTCGTTTGTGTGTATTAGATTTCGTGTTTTAATTTTATCAATTTAAAATAACATTTTAAATATAAATATGTTGTTAAAATAACATATTATTATAAAAGACGATAAAAAATAGAGACTTTGAGATTACAAAAGGGTAAAAAATTAAGATATGTAACTAGTTATACGGTAATACCTCATTAAAACCTTCCATTAGAAATAAAGTTAGCTATATACTAAGAATATTTAAAATGACTGCGGCTTTAGATTGCCCTCGGACGACATAAGGCTAAAAATGTTTATAATTACCTCTACAATCTACTACAGTAAAACTCCAAGAACCACTAAAGGTTACTGATTATATGGTTTAATGTACAGCACACAAAGATTACACATATCTTTGTGAGGTCTGTAGGTTTATGGCAGAAAACCAGTATCAGTTATGTCAGTTATAATCTATTAGATATTTTCTAGTTTAACAAACATTTACAATAAATAATTATTAACGGTAATAGAAAATAATAATGATAATGAATGGTTAAATGATGACTATCTTACGATAATTCTATTCTTTTAAAATTTTTAGTGACGTTGGACAAGATGCTTATGTTTAAAATTGTCGAAACAGTGGGCTGCCAAGGCAGTTGTGCATATAGGTCTCCTGATGGACCCGTCATGCTCCACCGGGGGTTACCAGAGCCCAACGGCCTTAGAGAAACCGATAAGGCTCTCTGGTCTAAAGGACTTAACGTCACTCGGTACACTGAAAGTGTTACCCAAGTATTTGAACCTGGCGCGCGTGAGTGCTGGGCACTCCCCGACTACATGGTCAACGGTTTTATCCTCCTCACAGCACCATTCCGCATTGTCCGCAATACCGATGGTATGGAGATGGCTTCTTAAGTGCCAGTGACCGGTTAAAAGACCTGTCACTAGCCGAATTTCGCGACTTTTTAGGCGTAGTAGATTTTTGATGAGATATGCAGAGGGCCCACCTATGTGCGCTTTGGCCTGTCTCATACCAGGGGACTCAGTTCATCTTCGGTGGGTCCACTTGTTGACTTGATATTTATCTACATATTTTCAACTGGCCATTATAATATATTACATACTACTTAAGAAAAATAAATATACTTAAAAAAACAATAACAAAGAAGTTAAAAAATCAAAAATAGCAATTATACATTATGCTCAAAATAATGACCATCTAAATGCAAATATCGACGCACCCTCTTTTCAAAATTTACAGATACTGTTGACAGAATTTGTGGAGTAATACTTTAAAAACCTTCTCTTATCTGCTCTTTCATATTTTATGGTGTGATCGGAGATAACTCAAAACAAATTCTTTCACATATAGCCATGAAAAAAAACCTGGCGCTTTCAAATCCGGGGATCTTGGAGGCCACTCGATAGGACTACCCCTTCCTATCCATCAGTTATGGAAGATATCATTTAAAAATTGTCTAACCCCACGGTGGAAACGTGGCGATGCTTCAACCAATTGAAGCCACGGAGTTCTTCGAAGGCGTAGATTAATATTCCTCAATATTACTAGAAAATCCTTATTTAACAACTCCAAAAATCTTGTTCCATTTAGATTTGCATCAAAAAAATGTGGACCTATTACAAAGTCACCCGTTATTTCTCCTTATTTAATAACAGACCATTTTTGTTGATTATGGTTTACTCAAGACGCATGCGGATTGGAATGGAAGTAATGATGAAAATTATGTCTGTCTAAAGAGCTATTATTGTGAAAAGTAGAGTAAATAGAACATAAGGGTAAATAAAAAAATATTATTATCTGAATCCTTATCCAAGACGATGAATTTTATAGGGATGAAAGTGATTTTGCCTTGTAAAAACTGTAATAATTTAAACCTAATTTTTGAACGTCGTGTATTAAATAGTTAAAACTTTTTTACAAATAAAATATAAAATTTAATAATTTGGTTCTCCTCGGTGCAAATATGGTAAAAAAGAGAGAATACATATTAAGGAGTTTATCATTGAAATTGTCTCAGTATTTTTACAAAACACAAAATAATTCGTAATTTATTGCTGTAGTATTATGTTTAGGCTGAGTAAACCTTAATTAAACTTACCGTTATTTACGATGTAGAATCTAAAAATCAAATAATATAAAAAAACATACAAAAAACATAACTGTGATATATTTCTGCAATTTGAAACACACTGTATGTTAATAAAACTAATTTAAAAAGACGACTCTAATATTTTATTTATTTTTTTGTAGTTTTGCCAAAATATCCCGTGTCGTATATTGTAAAGAACCCTCTATATCAAATAATATCAATAACAAAATATTTTATTTATACCTCAGTGAGGTAACTAACATAATATTAATAAATAGATATACACTTATAAAGGCTTATCTATTATTTAATTGTCGTAGAAAAATATATACTTTTCCAAAAAAATAAAATACGAGAGCAATAAATTTAAATGAGTATAATATATTGCGCCGTTTCCCCCTACCAATCAAAAACTAAACGCATTTGAACCACTTTGCACCGGTATCCCCTATACGATAATCTATGCGCTCGTAAAAAGATGATTGACATCGGCGGCTTGTGATCTCATTTTATCAAAGTGGCGACGCGGAGTGATTTAACTTATAATTTAGGTGAAGTTACTTGGACAAGCACAAAAACTAAAAACGTTTAGCACGCGGCGTTTTCTTTATGAGCCATTGGCGTGCATATAATTTTTGTTATATGCACATATAATATTACATATTCATAATTTTGCACCCAGATGTTTACGTCCAAAAATGCTTACCTATTCAGCATCACTATGCATCTCTTCAGAACTGGATTCGACATGAATTAAAATTCGCGGTAAGTAATTAATCCAATAAGTAAGTAATGCCGTATTCGACTTTTACACTTTTAACGTAAGATACACAGTTCTTCCATTAATTGGTTTTGTCGATTTCAAGGACCGTTCGTATATTGTTTAGCACAGACGCGCTTAATTGCGGTGTTTGATTAATTTTGCGCAACTGTTTTTTAATTGGTCCCCAGATCATCTAAATAGGATTGAAAATGAGATTGAGAACAATAGTATGGAGGCAATCGTAAAATGAAGTGGCCATATGATTCGAAAAAAATGTCTAGAAAATATTCGTTTTTGAACTTTTGGTCTTTTATTACTACTAATAATATTTTTTGTGTCCTTTAAAGGGACTTGCAGCATCGAGAGAATCTCGTATCTTCGTCTGTTTCACGTTTTCCGCGCCGAACTTGCCTATCTTTACTACTTGTTTACTTTACGATTAAAATTGATTATTCACGTGCAACATAGCACTATTCGTGGCGATCTTCTTCTCTCTCGCCTTCTGTCCGTTGGTCATCTCTACCTCCTCCTGTTTCCCATTTTGTGGAAGGATATTTTTCGTTTAATTTTTAATTGTTTTTAGTCTTTTCACTTAAAGACGAAACAATAACTATTGTATAGGAACTGAGAAATAAATAGGCATTGGTGGAGTTGCATTTGCATAAGTAGTTATTCAACTTAAATTTAGGTCTGGAAGACTATGATGATGACCATCCATGCAAATGCTCTTATGATAAAAGATATTCAAATCACTAAACAGTTTAACAACTAACCAAAACTCTTTATTTAATCTTTTTATTTGTGCCATTTTTAATAAAATCATCAACTCCTTTAAAATATTCCGCTTTTTCTAAAATAACATCCTTGTTTTCTTTGTTAGCTGAAAATAAAATAGCTTTTTATCGAAAAAGATCTTCCAGGATAAAATTATATCAATAATTAAGCAGCATTAAATGATTGCAAAAATCTTCATCCCTCTTTAGATAAATTGAAGTTAAAACTTTCGAACCCAACAATTCCAAAATTATAAATACTATTTATCAAAAAATCTTGGCAATAAAATGAGACCAATTGTCTCTTCTATCGGATCTCCAACTCATATCATGCCAAAATTTATGGTAAAGCAATTTGACACATTAAAATTACTATTCATAAAGTAATTTTTCAGTCAAAAACAATCAACAGTTTATTATTTCCAAGAGTAAATAATTCCTTTCTAGCAGAGCTCTTCATAAATCGTTTTATGTTAAATGTATGGAGTTTAATTGTAGCGATTGTGATAAGGAGTACATAAGGCAAATAAAAATCTCAATATCAGTTTTAAAGAACATGAAATCGACGCGAATAGACACTTAGAACATTAAAAGACTAAAATTAGTAAGCAACAACTTTGATTGACTTCAACAGGTGCTCAGGGACAAAGGGAATGTTTTGTTTACAGACATATTTACCTATTCTCCGTTGTCAAGTTTACACGCATTTTCGAAAGAAGAAATTTTCAGCTATATATTAACACATATGATAAAGTTAATTTAACTTATTGGTGTAAGATTTTAGATTAAAAATAAAAAGTAGAAATTGATATATCTTACTCTATATGCAAAAATAACATATTTAAAACAAAAAAAAAAGATTAACACTCTATTCCTAAAACCGCTTCTAAAAAAATTTGGAATGGCATCACCGCAAGAAAAAGCTGATGTCATCTTGCAAATTGCCATCTTGTCAAAAGGCTTTGTATTTACATTCGGCATATGTTAAGGTTCTGTTTTTTTTTAGTTTTTGGTTAAAAAAGAAAAAATATTCAATTTCAGTGTTTTTGGTAACGTAACTGTTGCGATGGTGAAAGCTTGTACCATTAATGCCGCACCACGGAAAGTTTTAGTGAGTTCGGCAAAAATGAAGATTTTACGAAGTTAATTTTGTGTACAGACCAGGTCGCATTTACAAGAGATGAAGTGCAAAATTTTCACAACTAACCAATTATGGTTGGGTAGTAGAAAATCCTCATGCTTTAAGGGTATTATTCACCCATATATTCCTGTTTCCTGGATAACTTTTTTATTTCACAATATTTTTTAATGCGGTTTTCACTAATGAAATATACATATTTTTTTCAAGAGTGAAATGGTGCTAGTTTTTTTAATTTCTAAAATTTTGATTTTTTATTTAAAAACGATAAAAAAAATAAGATAAATAAAAAAATTCTTCAATACGTCTCTAGCCACATCGATTTTAGAAACATTATATCGAAAAACCATTTCAAAAAAAAAATAAACCTTTGAGAATGGAAATACAAAATTCAGGTATTTTTCTTACAATTCCTTAAACCGCCATTAAAATTATTATCATTTGGCAACAACGCACGGCCGGGCTAGCGTGAATCAAATCAAGAAATCCGCGACGCTTGTTCGACCCGATTTGCGCAAACAACGGTATCGGCTACTGGTCAACAGCAACTCAATATTATGTAAAATTGAAATGTTGAATTTTGAATTTTTATATTGAGGGTAATTGATCGGGAGTTCACTTAGAAGTATTTTATTGCGAATATGTTCCAATTTTGTGCGCGTTGTTTTTTATACTATTAAGTTTTTTTTTTTTAAAGGAAAAAGAAAAGACGGAAAGGGAAAAGTTTAATATTCTAAACGAAAAAGTAGAAACCCAAAAAAAGATCAGTCTAGGCCTAGAATGGCTACAACTATGGAGTAAGAATGCCACATTGCTTTTACCGTTTATATATAACTGAAAATAAATGATTCATTTGGGAAAGAAAAATTAAAGATTTTTTATTTTAAATGTCTACTGCCTAAAATTATAGATCCTAGGCATAATAGAAGCTTGGAAATTCGAAACCCATCTAGAACTATAAATGACAATTTTTGTATTACATTTGCTTGGTTTTTTCATTTTCATTAGAATATACCACTTCGTTATATTATAATTTGTATTTTTGTATTTTTACTTACATAATTGTTTAATATTGTCTTATATTTTACAGCTTGTTCTAAAACATGTACTTACGTCATTATAACTAGGTAAATCCATGAACACAAAACAAAAATAAGCAATGTAATGTAACGAATTCAAAACTATTATTATTATCTACGTGGTGTGGTGGAGAATATGAGTGATCTTGTATCCCCTTATTCTAAAAAAACATGTGTCTCTAAAACATGTTATTTTGTTTATTATTTTCTCTCTACACATCAATTTTCAAGTTATAGCATGTTGAATTTGAAAGTGAGACACACACATTTTTTAAGAATTAATTGAACTTTGGGGTTTGTTTTATACACCTTTGATGAAGCTCACGCGTGTGTCTATAATTTATTTTTTTGTATTCTGAGTGCTAAGAACTTTCTAGGTATATTTAAAAGTGATTAACATTTTTAAAAGAAATGATATACTTCATTTTGTCCTTTTTATCAGATTTATATTATTACGTTTCTACGCTTAGCACACACACTGAATCTTAAATAATTCTAATTTTAGATAAATGTTGTGTTGTGTGTATTTTTTTCTCATATAGATGATTTTTCTTATTTATTTTTTTGTGATTTATTATCTTTGTTTTCTAATTTTCATTTAGATTTTTATTCTTATGCTGTACATTATAAATTAATTATAATATTAATGTAGTATTGTTGATAAATAAAATAAATTACTATTATAATTTAATAAATTAAATCCGTCAATTTGAGTAGAAAATAAACTGCATTACCAGAAGAACATGAGGATAGTTCCTCTCGACGAATCTCGGGTGTCATTGACCCGTCTGCTGTGAGACGAACAGCGTTCTGCTTGGCTTTAGCGATGCGTTATTGCCAAATGCTCACCTTCCCGATAAAGCGCGTTAAATCTATTTTGGGCAAAGTCACGTGCTGAGGATTGCTCTTAAAAAGATTTAATCTTCAACATGGATTTTCATTAAATGTTTGGGCTGGCGTGGTAAGTAGTATGTTTATTGGACCTTACATATTTCCACCTCGATTGAAAATTTAATTAGATTTTCTTCCACACAATCTGTCACAATTATTAGATGTTCCTCTAAATGTGAGTCAGAATATATAGTTTCTACATGATGGGGTTTCACCACTTTCAGATGAAAAGTTCATGAAATCTAAATAATGAGTTTCTGAATAGATAGATAGAGCGTAATGGACCCATTTCTTGGCCTCCTCGTTCCCCAGATTTAACGCCTTGCGATTTTTTTCTATTGGGCTGCTCGAGAGAGTTGGTGTATTATGATGGGGCTGTAAATATTCCAGAAGAAATTCGCAAAGAGCGCATTTAAAATTCTTGTAATTTAATTCGTGCACAAGATTGTGTTGATTGGTTGTGATAATTTTGAACAATTTTCGTAAAAACAATTTTCATTTCACTTAATAAAGTTTTTTAAAATAATTTCAATAATGTGAAGTAACTCTCTTATTATGCAACTTTTATATAGGTGTTTTTTGGTATATTACCTTCTTTTGAAGTTCTACAAGTTGTTGTACAATAAATGACTCAACTTTTCTACTCAAAACACCGTGTATATTTCTCTTATGAATAATTTTCAAAACCGTAGATTTTACTAGAATTGGTCGATTTTCAAAACGGTTGGCACGTTTATTTTGAGACCGGTATATATTCGTGGTGTAATTATTTATGTAGGGCGTGTATAAGTGTATGTGGGCTTATCTGTTAAATTTTACCCTAAATAATAATTGCAGTTTCATTTCGTTTAATATAAAAAAAGTTTTTCGTATTTCATTTTTAAGCCGTCATACTGGGTATTAGAAGTCAAAGTTGAGGAATTGCAAATAATAAAAGGTCACTTACGGATACATTTACGGATGTAATAAGTACTAATATCTTGAAAACCATCGATTTTTTAGTTAGGTTATTTAATGTTTTTCTAAATGCTTATAAATTGCCCGACCACCCGTTTCTATATATAATATAACTGTTGACTTTCCGGACACTTGTATATAAATAAATATGAAACTGGTGACTAAAAATTTCGGTTTTTTATATAGCCTTCAATAACATTTTTTGATCTTTGGATCTGAAATACTAAATATTTCTTTAGAATCACCTAAATCACTTTTTCTTAAGTTTGAGTGAATTTGAACCTTCTTCAAAAAAAACTAAAAAATATCAAACATTACATAGAAAAATTGCTTTACAAAATTAAACTGAATTAATAAACAACATATTTTATATTCCTTTCATATTTATGACTTGAGGATAATTTTTTCAAAAAACTCGCGATTTTAATCAAAACCTTATTAAATTCTCAGTAACGTAGCTGTGAAAGCCAGGGAAAAGTGCTTTTTATTGAGTAAAGGATAAAATTAATTGCTTTTTCGTCGTTCTGAGCGCTGGCAATATCGGTACCCGACTGTTTGACCTAATTGCAAGAGAAATATATTGAAATATATAAATTTATTTATTTATTAGAAATTGTGTAAATTTTAATTTTATTATATAGACTTAATTTTATTAAATCAATGAATTTCAATAATTGATTTGTCTCCGTCAGCGAAAACCGTTATATTCACCAATAGCTTGTAAATATTCTGTGAGCATAATAAGAAGGATAGACTGACAACAAGTGAAAAGGTCGAACGAGGAAAGTTTTAATGACAGTGGTAGTTTTTTGCATTAAGTTCTGGTTTCACAATTGTTTGCAGATTATTTGGCTTTAACTGGTTTGAAAAATAAAAAAATTGCAGTTACTTAAATGTGATTGTTTTATGATATAATTCGATATGTTCTCCAACTAATGGCCAATTTCGTAAAACCTTTATTTGTTAAAAATGTTTAGATTGCATTAGTTAGTTATTTATACAAAGACATTTAAATGACGAAATTTGCTAAAGATTTTTATCGGTCTTCTTATAATATATTAATTAGAATCTTAGAGGGACTTAAATGCAGCCGTTGTTTGTGGACGTCATTTTATTTTCTAATAGTTTATTTTCTAATAATTATACGTCTAATAACATAAAGCCATATATTTTTCCTACTGGGCATGCCCAAGTTGAAGTCATAGCTATGCGCAATTTAGTGTAAAAATGTAGATTACTGCTTACTTACTTCCGACCAGAGCAAGGCGGTCAAGCCGAATTTTACACACGATCTTATTTTACCTACCGGTATCCGGAATCATTACTTTAAATTACTATTGTGAGTGATTGGGGAGGCTTCCCAGAAGCTGTGCTGCCAATACTGGACATCAGACACAAGCCTGGCCAGGGTAAGTCCCAATTGCGGTTTACAAATTGTCTTGTTGTAATGTAGAGGTAGAACATCCTGTATATTTATTATAATTATTGTTTTTCGTGCACGAGTATACCGATTAAATAAACTATTGTATATTACATTATTATAACCAGTGATGAAATTGCAAAGCTAAGCATTGACCAATATACACTGACGCCAATTTTGTTACAAAAATAACACAGATTAAAATCAGACTATGTAGAAATGAGATGTTTCTTTTGATTACCCTTTACCACCAAGTTATCAAATCTCAAATCCTTATATGGCGACCCTGCCAGCTGTCTGCAAAGCAGAAATATTAGCATGATAGCGTAATATATAATTAATAAGCATTTATATGGCACATAACTGACAAAATGGGCAGTGCCAAGTCCAAAGAAGAAATTTTTATCAACCAGGCTTCCAATGGAGACGCTCGGAGCCAGAAAACTGAGTGGAAGAATGATGGGCTTACTTTGATTGAATCTTTTTTGGTATTTCTGGTAGTTGCAATAGTACTGCTAATAGCTTATGTGACAATTAAACGTCTGAGGAGAGGCTTGAGGACTACCATAAGAAGAGAAATTTACAGAAATTAACTGCGGAGATCCAGAGACGAACTGAGGAGAGAAGAAGCTGTCTAACATTTTAGGTTCTCTTTTAGGTATCTACAATAAGGCATGGGGAAAAAATTTATATGGAAGTTGCATGTAAATGTATCAAACGGAAAATTAAAATAATATATGTATGTAATATGGAAATATATAGCTAAAATGAATGTATTAAGAAGTATTCAAGTAAGTGATTTTTAGTTAGTATGTACAATAATGTATGGTTAGGTATATTGTCATATTAGGTAGTTAAAATAAGGACCCAATAAACATAAAGACTAAATTTTAATGGGAGATAGGATGAAGCAAATTTTAAAGTCTCTAAATGGCATTAAAAGTAATTTAATTAAGTTAAGCTACGAGAGACGAAAAACGCCCATAGTTCAAGCTAAACTAAATGAGGCGAAAGCTATTTATTTTGAATTAAATAGCGAAGTAAAAATTATTAATGGAAAAATAAATAATTCAGAAATAGATGCTAAAGATATCGACATCATAAAAGATATAGTTTCAGAAATTAAAGAAGTATATCAGGAAATTGTAGATTTTAAAAATAACTGTAGTATAGAAAAACTAACGATTTCAACATATCGGGTTTTGATCTGAAAGTAGCAGCTAGTCTGTTACCTGTTTTAAATGACTCGGAAGACACTACTCTAAAACTAATCGAATCTGCTGAATTTTACGACTCAAAACTTAATGCTGAAGGTAAATCTATGTTAATTAAATGTATTCTAAAAACACGCCTTTCCAACAGTGGAAAATTAAGGCTCAAATCCAACTACGAGTCAGTGCAGGCTCTTTTAAATGACATTAACACTCACGTTTTAACTAAAAATCAGATATTGCCCTTCAGACTAAACTTTTTTCGTTAAAACAAAATGAAAAATCCATCGCAGAATTTGAAGACCTATTCGTAGGTTTAACTATTTCGCAAGCAAATGGGAATGATAATACATTTGAGACCTTAAGGCCAATAAACATCATCTGGAGAACATCTTCTTTGTGGAACGGGCTTCCACCTCACATATTTCCCGACGCATACAACCTACAGCGATTCAAGATAAATGCCCACAAATATCTTCGCGCAAGCACCACTCCAAGAGTGACATAGGACTTTCCTCTTGTGCTTGTGTACACCATAAAAAAAAAAAAAAAAAACGATAAACTTGCAATTAAGAGATTTGCTAGTGGACTGAGAAATCAGAAACTCAGTACTATTCTTCTAACTTCCAGGGATTTTAATTAATTGAAAGATGCAATTCGCTCCGCACAGGATGAGGATACATCTTTTCAAAATAATCCTCAACAAATTTTCAATTTTTCGCAGAGAGGTAGAGGCAGTTCAAATACAAATATTTCTGAAAGGTTTAATAGAAATGCAGGCAGGAATCATGGCAATAATCATAATCATAATCGAAACCACAACAATCAAAGTCATAATTTTAACACCTATTATAATAATAGTAACTATCGTTCTTCGAATAATTTTAATGCAAATAATCATACTACAACTAATAGTCAGCAGTTTTCAAGAGGTTAGAGAGGTCGTTCATTTATGCGAGGATATCGAGGTGCTAGACGAGATCACGGAATAAACTGTGCCATTCAAGACAATGAGGTAGGTCAGGAATCAACTTCGTCTAATATTTCTGAAGAACTTTTTTTTTTCCCTAGCAAAAATATTAGCAAAAATATAACAGTTGTCAGTATATTTTTACATATGCTGAAAATTATACAAATAATGTATCATTTAATATACATAGTAAAAAATTAAAATTCCTAATTGACATGGGCGCGTCAATATGTGCTTTAAAATTAAATAGTCTTAATTCAAATATTACCATACATAAAGAAAGAATAGAAATTAACGGCATAGGCGGAAAAGTAAAGTCCACAGAATATGTTTTTTTAAATTTAAACGTAGGGGATTTATGTTTTAATGAAAAATTTTATGTTTTTGAATCCTTACCTTACCATACGGATGGTTTAATAGGAGAAAATTTCTTAAGAAGATATCAAGGTGAATTGAACTACGAAAATAATACATTAGTTCTTTTTAATAAGGGTAAATCAGTTAGTTTAGGGTTCGGTTCTCGGAATGATAATGTTTTGGTTATACCTCCAAGGCGTGAGACTATACAGTATGTTGGTACGGGTTATCAGAGTGAATGTGTTATTTTTCCATGCGAAGTAACGCAAGGAGTTTTTATAGCTGGTATAATAGCGGAACCCAATGAGGGAAAAATTCCAGTTAGGATTTTAAATACTCGTGAGAATGAAGTGCGTTTGAGAAATTGTGTGCCTAATGTTCAACCATTAAGTGAGTATAATTACTGTCAATTTGCCAGTCAAAATATATCAGTAAATCGAGTTAAAGTATTGTTTAATAAACTGAATCTTACCTACTTAAATAAAGAAGAAAATCAATAGAAGAATTGTGAGCGAAATTTGCTGATATATTTCAGATGCCGGGTGACAAATTGTCAGTCACTAACATTTTTAAACAGACAATTCAAGTAAAGCCTAATACGCAGCCGGTCTATGTAGAACCTTATAGACTTCTTCAATCTCAAAAAGAGGAGATAAATAGGCAAATTACTCAAATGTGCGAGGATGGAATTATTGAAAGTGCGCAGAGTGATTGGTCATCGCCTGTTTTACTGGTAACAAAAAAAGGTGCGTCAGGTCAAAAACGTTCACGTCTAGTATTAGATTACACATTTTTAAATAAAAATTTAGTGGATATAAAATGGGTGCCTATTGGGAACGTGGTAAACATTCTGGATTCTTTGGCAGGAGCAGTTTATTTTACACATTTAGACCTAAGTCAAGGATACTATCAGGTAGAGCTAGACGAACAAAGCAGAAAGGTAACCGCATTTACTACTGATCGAGGTCAGTGGCAAATGAAAGAGCTGCCTATGGGATTAAAAATAAGTCCGAGTGCTTTTTCCCGACTAGTGACAATTGCAATGGCGGGATTAAATTATGAGAAATGTTTCATTTATTTAGATGATCTCATAGTTTTTGGAAGAAATCTAAAAGAACACAATAAAAACCTAATGGAAGTTTTTACTAGACTTCGCAAAGTAAATCTCAAATTAAATCCGAAAAAATGCGAGTTTTTAAAGAAAGAAATCCTTTATTTAGGCCATGTTGTAAGCGAAAAAGGGACATCATCGGATACAGATAAAATAAAAGCGTTAAATGAATACCCAGTATCAAAGAATGCAGAACAGGTCAAACGTTTTGTCGCGTTTGCGAATTATTATCGCAAATTTATACAGAAATTTGCAGAGTTATCAGTTCCACTAAATAAACTATGTAGGAAGTATGCTAGATTTGAATGGACGAAAGATTGTGATAAATCTTTTCAGGTTTTAAAAAATGCCCTTATTAGTTATCCAATTTTAGAATATCCTGATTTTTCAAAAGAAAACGAATTTATTGTACAAACGGATGCATCGAAATTCGCTATCGGTGCAGTCTTGTCAAATAAAAATAATAAACCGGTAGCTTAGCTAGCAGGAGTTTAAATAAAGCGGAAATTAATTACCCAACAATACATAAAGAACTTTTAGCAATTTTTTGGGCGGTTAGATATTTTCGGCCCTACTTGAACGGTCGGAGATTTAAAATTATAACTGACCATAAAGCCTTTACTATACCTATTTACACTTAATGAACCTTCTAGTAGATTAACAAAATTTCGATTAGGGTTGGAAGAATATGACTTTTATATAGAATACGTCAAAGGCAGCGAAAATGTAACAGCTGATGCATTATCTAGGATAATTTTAACTAGTGATGAACTTAAAAGTTTGAATGAGCAAACTATGAATGTAATGACTAGGGCGCAAAGAGCGAGAATGGAAAAAGAGTGTGAAGAGTTAGGAAATAGAACCTTTACAGATGTTTGCCCTGATCAACCAAATATTGCAGAGATTCTAAAAAAAGCCTAATAAGTGTGTAGAATTACGACTCACTACGACTTGTGAAATAAAGAAAATGGAAAATATTATAACATAAAGGTTAGGGAAATTTTATTATGTACCGTCACAACTTGCTTTGTATTTGGCTGAGAATTCTGGATCAGCGTTGCCGCGAGACGAAATGCTGACAGACTTGGCGAAGCTGAGCAAGTAAATTGATATAAAAGAGTCTGAATAGAAAGAATCTGTCTATTCTTAAAAATGAGAGTAATGCAGATTTTATTAAATATATAAATAAAGAAATAAAAAATAATTCTAATAGGAGGGGCCCCCGAATAAATATTATTAAAGGAATTATTAGAGTGACGGATAAAGACGAAGTAAGAATAATTTTAAACGATTTCCATTTGCTTCCTACTAGTGGTCACGCAGGAGTAAATAGAATGATAAACAATATCAAAAAATATTATTTTTGGTCAAATATGTATAATGATGTGAAGACTTTTGTTAAGAGATGTGATTCATGTCAGAGACAGAAGCATTCAAATCATTATACTAAAGAGCCAATGACGATAACTTCTACGGCAACCTCTTCATTCCAGAAGATATTTTTGGATATTGTTGGACCACTTCCTGTAGACGTAAACGGATATTCGTACATATTAACACTTCAATGTGAGTTAACCAAATTTATCGAGGCTTATCCTCTTAAAAATAAAGACGCAGTCTCTGTTGCAAAAACATTTGTAGACAATTTTGTTTTACGTTTTGGAATTCCCAAGGAAATCGCAACCGAGAGGGGTTCGGAGTTTATTAATTGTACTATGACTGAAACTTGTAAACTTTTAAATGTTAATCAATTACAATCCACAGCTTATCCATTAAGAATAGGCAATCTCTGAACTCGAGATCTTATACAATATGTTGCACGTTTAAGAGCAAAATACAAGCTAAAAACCTCTTCTTCATCATCGACGTTAATATTTTTTGGAGCACCATTGAAGGCTTTAGAACGAAATTACCTTGTTTCGCCTAGGCGGGTATAAATACGTCTGAACAGTTTGTGATTGGGATGTCTTCGATTTGGGTATAATTCTAAATATCTTCTGGCTGCACCAAGTCCACAATAATTTGACTGAGCAAAAACGCAAATCATTATCACGCATTTCACTGTTGGAACAATCGTGATATTTTCTTATTTTAGAATTTTTACTACAAATAATACACTCTTACTAAGTGACTGTAAAATTGTCATATAATTTCTTTACACGAAAAACTGATAAGTTACATGAAATAAACAAGAGTACCTTTTTTATTCAACATTGAACTGCCTTTTAGATTTTCTAGTCGTTTTAGCTATAACTGATTAGGCAAAAAAGATATGTTGTATTTTACCTAAGTAACAGGCTGCAACTAACGCCCTGTATAAATAATGCTAAATTCACCAAAAAATTCGTAATTTTCATGTCAAAACACATAAAGACGCCAATTTTCAAGACGATACTGCTTAAAATAACAAAATTATTAAGAAATTTAAAATTAAAATTCCAACTTAAAATACCTTGTATCTCGTAAACCTACATTTGTATAAGACATGTTAAGTTCAATCGCCATATTTTGGTGTGTAGTGTCTCCAGTTCAGATAATGCCCATTCTTAGTGAATCACCCTGTATATGGTGTTAATATAAAGCTAGTCAGAACTAAGCAAATAGAGGTATTACAATAAATATCTACAGGTTGCAGTACAGTTGGCTGTTATTGAAATCCATGAATTATCCTATATCACAATAGCAAAAAGCTATATAATGGTAACGTAGTATCACTTAACCTACAGGTTTTAATCGTTTACTGATAAGCAATTATTATTCTAGTAAACACTGCTCGGTTCAAAATCTAATAAAATGTTTGCACGAGACCGGACTCTGTATAGCGGAGTTAAATCACGAGCGAAGAGAAAATGGGAAAAGTTTAAAAGCTTTAGAGCATGTAGAAATTTTAAGTAACTTAACTAGTTTTGGAATAGGTACCGCGCGTGTTTTAAATACATTTATTTAACAACAGTTTTACTAAAATAGTTTCATTTAAAATTTTATATAATTTTATAAGTTGGTTTAGTAAATTTGTTTTTTGTTTAATACCACTTTTTTAAAAGACCTCTAGTATTATCAATAATAAGAAGCAGCCGAAGAGTAATTAAAGATCTTGCAAGGGGTAGCAGGTAGATACAACCCAACTGAATTGTATCAACCATACCTAAGATATCTAATTAATTTCGGGAAGACAATAAACTTTTTTTACGTAATGTTCTATTTTCAGATTCTTTTTCACTACATGGAAGTCACAAACTTTTCATTGTTTGATATTGGTCTCGGAACAATGAGCCCAGAAATTTTTAATTCTGTACTTAGTATCCGCAAAAATAAAATATTTCGGCTGGTATTATGAGCGACCTTATTATAGGCCCAGTTTTTATTGATGGTACTTTCGCCCAAAAAATAACTTATGTTGCTGCAAAACCCAATTCTTCCTGCCATTTAAATCCTCTCTGATTTAGATCTGAGATAAGGCTATTTTCAACAAGACAGTTATGAGAAGAGAAATTTTTAACAAATACTTTTCTTAACTTATTAGTGAGACTGGCAATAATAAATGGCTTCCTAGATCTCCTGATTTGTCCTCAAAGGACTTTTATTTTTGGGGTTATCTTAACGCGACCATTTACAAACACCAATTTAAAAGGCCAACAAATTTAGAGGAGTTCGAATTTAGAGGAATTCAATTTCACCATAAAATATTTTGGAAGTACAAAATGGCTTTTATGATAAGTTAACGTATTTTTTAGTCAAAGAATGATGTCTGTTTGAACCTTTTATTTAAAGAAGTATTTTTTGTTAATTTTTTTGTAAGTTTTAATGTTATTTTCGTATAATGTTTAAACTTTTCTCCTTTTACTAGAGGCTATAATTTATTTTATGCGCAATGATCGATTCTTTAACTTCACACAACTTGTATATTTTAAGTTTAGTATATTTTAAGATGTTTTTTGAAATTATGAGATACCGCTAAATTGCAACTAATCATTATTCTCTTTAATATGGATATTTTTAATGAATCAATATTCTTTTTAATGCAGGAAAAACCCAGCTATTAAAACATTCTGAAACTGAAAATTATATTAAAGGTTTACAGAGAGCACCAGTGGGGACTCAAAGTCAACAGTAAATAAGGATTCGGCTTTCTATCTTTTTAGGTTTTTGTTATTTTTTATTCATTCTTATCTTACAATACAATACACCAACATACCAAATTTACATACCAACATTTCACCAAATAATTTTCCGTTAAACTACATAGTGTATATGTCTGCCAAAAATAAACTCAGAATAAACCCAGTTTAATTTATAGCCATAAAAGGTTTAGGAAAGCTTAGGAATTATTTATACTTTGTATACTGAAGGCAACAGGTGATTTACACACTGTAACACATGTGTATAATGAATTTTGAAATACCTGTTTGCTCTTAAGCCACAACTCTATAACACTATCATGAATTTTATAGGTTACGTTGTCTGTCATATCCCTAATAACACAGAAACATGCTCGGATAATCAAGAGACATTCGCTCGAGACAATAGAAACATGCCTGCAATGACCCTATATGCTTAAAGATATACCAAAAATGTTTTTGGCAGCGTCAATGTTACCTTTTTCAACATAGGTATGACATCTTATGTTGGATGTTTCTGCGACATTTTAGAATGTTGTGTGTATGTTAGTGTGTTTAGTTCATGATATATTTGC
Source organism: Anthonomus grandis grandis (assembly GCF_022605725.1). Lineage (NCBI taxonomy): Eukaryota > Metazoa > Arthropoda > Insecta > Coleoptera > Curculionidae > Anthonomus > Anthonomus grandis. The sequence continues at coordinate 23,464,146 of NC_065555.1, forward strand.
TGTGGAAATATACCACAAATGTTTCATTTAAAACATTTATAGCAATATTTTAAATTTAGGTCTTATTAAAATGAAAATTCATATTTAATTGAAAGCATTAAATGTATTTTACCAATACTTTATAAAATAAAACAGATTTCACAAAAATTACATCTATCTTACATAAATATATTTTTTTAATCTTAGAAGTAGGGATATAAAAAACTGTTCCTCACCTGCAGTAGCAACAGAGAATTTTAAACCCTTACAATTACTACAAATAATTTTATACACAAGACAATTAAAGCAGCAAAATCTAATTATTATAGGGATCGCTTAAATATGTCATGAAATAGGCAAAGAGAGTGTTGGTCGATTATTAATGATTTTAGACATTGCCATAGAAAAGTATCGGTACCGGAGTTAAGACCTGACATTTTAAACGACTATTATTGTGATATACCTAATATCTTGCTCAAGGGCATTCGTAGTAACATTGATCCCCTACACTATCTTCAACAAGTGTCGGTTGAGCATTCATTTTTCATTTTTCTCTTATCCTGTCGAACTTACCGAAGTAAAAAATGAAATCAAACGCCTAAAAAACCATAAATTATCTGGAGCTGATGGGATATCTTCGAGGTTGTTACTCTTTTTGCCTGATTCAGCCTTAAATGCTTTAGTTTCTGCCATAAACAATTCTTTACATAATGGCATTTTTCCTTCATGTTTAAAAGAGGCAGTGGTTATCCCTCTTCATAAGAGTGAAGATTTGGATCAGCCTTGTAATTTCCGTCCCATTTCTATTTTGTCTACCCTCTCTAAGATAATTGAAAAACTTGCAAAAAGCAGAATTTTGTCCTTTTTACATCATAATGGCATTTTGTCTGCAAATCAGTTTGGATTTCAAGCCGTTAAAGGGACTCATGATGCTGTTTTTAGCTTTTTGGAGAGCGTCTATGTGTCCTTGAATTCTGGAGAGTCATCGGCGGCAGTGTTTTGTGATCTATCCAAAGCATTTGACTGTGTGGATCATGGAATACTGTTATCTAAGCTCGATAAATATGGTTTTAGAGGCGTAGCGTTGCGATGGCTTGAGTCCTATCTATCAAATCGTACTCAGAAGGTTTCAGTGTCTGGGCGTTTGTCTGCTTCTAGATCCCTAAAATGCGGCGTTCCCCAGGGTTCAGTGTTGGGACCACTGTTATTTTTACTGTATGTGGATGACTTGAGTTCATTAAAACTGCAGGGCAAGGTGGTTCAGTTTGCTGATGATACCACCATACTATGGAGCCATAAAAATTCTGACTATATTAAGACTTGTATCCTTGGAGACCTTCAGATTTTATCAGGGTGGTGTGCTTCCAACAGGCTCGTGTTTAATGTAAGAAAGACGTCTATTATGGGGTTTAAGTGCGATGTTCAGGGTCTGATGTTTGACGAAAATTCCCTCTTGCAGAATAAAAAGTGCTGCAAGTTCCTAGGAATTACCATTGACGGTACCGAATATTGAATCTCATATTCGGTATGGCTTGCCTTTTTGGGGTTTAACCAATAAGGGGCTACTTAACATTATCTTTGTTATTCAAAAAAAAGCAGTTAGATACCTGTGTTCTGCTAAGTTAAGAGATTCTTGCAAACCCCTCTTCATTTCTGAAAAAATCCTAACTCTTTTTTCACTCTTTATCTTAGAAACAGCTGCTCTTATTCACAAAATTCCCAAACTACCCTCTGACACTGGCCATTTGACTCGTCGTGTAAATGATGTTCCCCTACCTTTTCCTATGTCTTCCCTTACCAAAAACTCATTAATTTACATAAGTAAAAAAATTTACAATCATGTTCCTCTGTGTGTTAGACATATATCGGATGTTAAAAAATTTAAAAGAGAGTTAAAGTCGCTTTTATTGGCTAAGGCATATTATAACCTGGATGACTTTTTAAATGATAGGTTTTAACCTTGGACATGTTGGAAAGTTTTCTTTTTTTTTTCCTTTTTTCTTCTCTAGTTTTGTCAACAAGTTTACCTTTATTTAGTAATTGATTGTTTTATTTAGTTATCTTTAATTTAAGTATGTTTAAAAAGTTTTGTCTTCTTGTGTTTAATTTTGTTCATTGTTTTGTCAATTTTTGAAATTGTATTTGTGTTTTGTTTTTTTAGCTTGTAGGATGCTTGTACACAAGATTATTCTTACGTAATATAGCACATTTTCTTTCTTTCTTTCTTTCTTTCAAACGCGGAAATTAAACGACAGCAAATTACACCTTTGAAATCTGAAATATATACTTCTATATTTTTTCTTCTAAATTATTCTGATATTACACCGCATCAAGAGTATTAAAACACATTTGCACCACGTTGTCGCGAACGACAAAAAACGCCACCCGCGACCGTTCATAGCACAGAACACAAATATATAAGCCATATTTTAGCGAGTAAGCGTCTTACTCGGTTGCCTTACAATGTCTTAAGCGTTACGTCATCATATGGTTGCGCTCGAATGACGTTATGTCTAACAGCTGTCAGAGTCTAAATATTAGATATACCTTTCATCGATATTGCATTCGCTTTAGAGACTGACCTAAACCATGAATTTTAGCACCCATTTGTCTTTCAAGTTTTCAAAACGTTTTGAGTCTTAATACTAAGCTAAATCCGATCTCATACATTTTAAGGATCAGATCAAGAGGAAATATAATAAACAAAAAAGTTACTGGCGTAAACATAACCTCACTCATATTTTTTTCACACAGAAATAAACACAAAGTAATCAAAAATTAATTTAAAAAAAATTGATATCAGCGCAACCTCACCTTTACGTTCTTCACTGTATTTTTTGCAAATCTATTCGCTCTTTTGATAATTTATTATTTTTTGCATTTTTATTTGGTTTGGGTGTCTTAACTGTTAATATACATGAGACATTAATATTAAATAAATTAAAACTAATACTAAAAAATATAATGCTTCTACTCTAAAAAAATATTAAAAAATTGATATAAATGATATAAGTATTTATTGTTTATTATTGTTTGTATAACTTCCCTTTGACTTTGACATATCGAGTTTATTAGCGGTCTCGGGAGACCGCTAACAAACGCTTAAAGCGCCTTATATGGTGACGTCATGACTTGATCGCTCGAATGAAAATATGATCTACTCGCTAAAATATGGCTATAGAGAAGTGGTGGTTGCATACAAACTGATCGAAACTCTTGTGACAAATCAGCTAGCGTCCTCTAGCTCGGCAACGGAAGCTATTGTAACTAACTTGACAGTTTGACGTAACTAATTGGACCAATCAAAATGGTAGAAAGACGTGGCCAATTAGGACGGAAAATTCAAATTTCATTTAATAAGAAATCTCATGTTATTATTTAGTCGCAATATCCATAGCAAACACCTAATCATAAAGGTTACTTTTTGATTAGGTGTTAGCATCAGATCAACAGGATAAAATAAAATTCTTTAGCTATATTTCACAAACGTATCTAAATGAGTTCATGTACTACAATAATCAGTTAACAATAGTGTACATCACCAATTATAAAATGGAAATAAAACAATGTTTTTCTTTAATACATTTATTATTTAATTTGCCTGAGAAATAATGTATAATACTTAAAAATGTATATTATAACATAAAATAAAGTTAAAAACCCTACAACATAATAGACAATAATTCATGATAACAGATATTATATAAATTAGAATTAATCTAAAAATGTTTAAAAGTATCTTATTAGCACTGAACTATGCCAACTCAAACAGATTAGAAAATATTGTGAAGATTTTTGTGTTATTGTCTTACCATACATGTAAAGATATTACCACTAGATTAATAATATCCCTATAATAATAAATATTTTTTATTTGCAAAAATACAATACACAAAATAGTTATAAGTGTAGTAGAAAACTATACATGCAAATAAAAGGCCGACAAATTCAAATTTCTTCAGTGCAGATTCTAGTCTTCAACATTGTGTGACTCAAAAAAAAAGGAATATTTTATAAAGTATATACACAGTATACTATAACAACATTGTTATAGTATTCTGTGGTATATAGTTCATCTAGCAGACAATTAAGATAATCTTTTCGGATAATACTTAAGACTAATGAAAAAAAAAACAAAACATGCCAGACTCAGACATAAAGGCAAAAAAATACAAATAAAATACAACTACACTATGGCTATGGTAAATAAGTCTTTGATTTAAATAGGGTAAAAGAAAAATTTGAAAATCAGTCATGACTTGCACCTGCAACGGTATTCATGAAGCAAAGGCTAAGGTGTGATGATGTCTGTGTCGCAGAGCAACTGTCAATTTTGTCTATATTTTGTTTAAGTTAATTCTAATTAATTAAGTTTTTTCTTTAAGTTTACTTAAAAACTATTTTGTTGCAAATTATTTTTTAAGTCAAAATGGATATAAAAGCCAACATTTTTTCCAGTACATTTAATTATATTATCAGGTACTATTTTGTTACTTCTTCTAGTCGATTAAATATATTTATATAATATATAAACGTTTAAATATATGTAGTTAATGTAAATATTGTTACAAATAGTTATTTTTTTGACTTGTTGTTTGTTGTTATTACATACAAAATTAAAGTAGGTATAAGTATGTGTTCTTTTGTAGATCTCAATAATTTATTTCTAGTTTGTTACTTTTTATACAATTTAACTTGTTGTTGCACAAGTGCCTAAAAAAGTTCCTAAAATCATGTCAGAATCCTTTATATTCTGTAATTCTGTAGGCTTTATATTTTGTTTCTACTCTCAGATGCAAAAAAAAATATGTTAAAATATATATTTGTATATGTAATAAAATTTAATATAAATGTATTTTTTATATTTCTAAAATTTTCTACGTTGCGTTTAATTTGCATCTGAGTCTGAGTGTAGTTTGTTACTCTTTCTAGTTAGTAAAAAGGACTTATAATACTTGATAAGACAGTATTTTTAATTTTATGCTTATAAGTATAGGTTAGAACTTTAATATTTTCTTCCTAATTTGTTACTTTTTATACATTGCACTAGTGTAAAAATGTTTAATTTTGTTAAAATTTTTCTTTTTTGTCATAGACTTATAAATATGCATTTTCCTTAGTATGTTCTGGTTTTTGTTCCTGTTCCTTTTCCTGTTGTTTTGTAAATTATATAAAAATGAAGTGATTTTTTTCTTCAGTTACAGACTGTTCTTAAAATTTAATCTAAAACTCCTTAACTGCATTAAAAAAAATTCTAGATTTTCCCCAGTTAAAAGGTCCCTACCCTTTTATCTCCATGCATTAATTGAATAAATATTACCTTTTTTTAGTAGGTACATTTTAACAAATACGTTTACGTTTTAGTAAATTAAGTACATAGTAGGTACCTTAATAATTGTTATACCCTATAATACTATAGATTCATTTTACCAGAAAAAAAAATGTACAAAGTCACTGTAATATACTATAATAATTACTATGAAGGAAACCAACAATATTTAAAAACTAGGTAGGACTTGTTTTATCTACAGCATGTATATAAAAGAGGACAATATTATCGGACCAAAAATTTCAATTTTCGAAGATTAGGTAGTCCGGTAGTCGTTTTTCATAAAATTTGTTTACTGGTAAAAAAGGATTGTCGATGCAAGAAAATTAAGGGTATTCATAAGCTTATAAATAAGGGTAATTTTTACTCTTGTAAAAATTTCTGAATTTTTAACTTTTCGAATGGCCTGTATACTACTATTTGTGTTTTTTTTTCATGGGCAATCGTATCTTTTCAGCAAGCAAAAAAATGTTTATGAAAAACGACTTCTTTGAAAATTTTGGTCCGTTTTGTCCTCTTGTATACCACATCGCCGAACATAGTGTATTTAAATTTCCCGCCAACTCTCGATCGGTAATAATCAAATTGTATTTAAATTTCCCGCCAATCCTCGGTCGGTAATAATCAATTACAGGAATCTGTTGTATGGATTTTCTCGACTGTATCGGCTGGCCTCGGGCTTTTCCGGAATATAGTTCCTCGGCGACTGTCGCGCTACGCGCGACTTAGATGCGCAGGGGTTTTGAACGATGTGGCAAATATTGCCTATCATTCGGACACTCTCCCCTTCTTACTTTCTCTATGTGAAAGACAAACTCAAATGGTATGACAATGACAAATGATGTTCTATCAGTCAATGTCAACAACTGTCTGTCAGCTCCCTGTCAATTTGCCAAGCAAGCAGACATACGATTCCGATTTTCGCCGTATAAGAAGCTTCATACATGTGGTTCATAGCATCACTGCAGTTAGTGCTGCCAACGTAAATATGGTGTCTTTCAGTTTCTAACCAATTAAAAGATAACTATGTCATTTCTATGGCGGTTAATTTTAATACAGATTTGAGGTAATTTTAGTTTTGCAAAATATGGTAGGTAGTATATTATATTTTTATTCATAATTCTTAGACGAATATTAGCAACTGGATATTTGAAATTATTTATTTGATGGATGTTCTTATATATAGGTATAATAATATGTACAATTATTGTTCTCGCTCGCAAATTATTCTTGTTTTTTTTTAATTTCCCTCAACATGATTTGATGCCAAACATTTTGATTTTTTATTTTATGACAGCTAATACTTTCAAGGGCGTGCAAAAATGATTCACTAAAATTTGTCTAGAACATCGTATGAAAATCATACCAGCAAAGTTCTATAAAAATCATCGCTAGAATGTACGATAAATGTCTGAAACATTTGGTCATAAATTGTACTTGAATGGTATATGTTTCTAGCAGATCTTATGTTATCTCGGATAATAAGTATTACATAGGTACAACTATTAAACCAATCACTGTCAAAACGTAGGAATAAAATGACGTCGTTTTAAAAAAGTTGCGACCTTAAGTCAGTTTACTAATGAACTTAATGAATTTCGCATCAAAAAGGTCCAGAACCAATAATATCTAATTGAAAAGAGTTTATTTAAGAGGTTAAAAATTAGCAATATCAAAATATTTCCAATTGCTCAAATGAATGCTACTGGAAATTCTACTGTAATGTAACTTCAAAATGTACTAGCTGTGTATTAGGAATACTTCAATTACATAATTACATACTTTTTTAACAAAAGATAAAAATAGTTGTTAATAATTATTATGTTATAGTAATCTAACTTAATTATTTTTAATTTAAAAAAAAATTATAAGGATGTCCAAAATAGCTATCGGCAGTTACCTCTTCTGCTGCTCTCAGGTATGGAAAAACCCGTAAAGGGGTGCGAGGAATTTCAGTTGAAATAAAGCCTTTACGTTTATATGTATGTAAGCTGGTTACAGAAGAGCGGACCCTTTTTGTGTACGTGCAGTTTATTAGAATAATAGGTTGATCGTGACGGCATGCCGCCGCCATGGATATCAATTTTTTTCTTGACGATTACGCGACATACAGATATCCTAGAAAATGAACCCTAATATTTGAAGCTACTCGGACCCTACTACTACTACTACACAATATAAGGCCTATGTAAGAATTGCTGAAAGTATTAAATAGGCAATAAAACCTAGAGAATTTAAACTTATCTATACATAAGTAAAGCCAGACAGCTAAAAATGATCAATATCAAACTATGTTGCATGAATATTTTGTACTCTACCTCTCCAAAAATGTTAAGGCTTAAACCTGGTTTTAGCAGGATGGTGAAATATACAGTGCGGTCCTTAATTGTCCCGCCCTCTCATCTTTAAAATGCGTTTATATAAAAATTTGAAATTTGACACACATCATTAGCACCTTAATACTACTTTTTGGTGCCTAGCTCATTTTGCAAAACTTTAAAATGGTGGCGAGATATTTTATTTGTAGGTGTGTTGTTGTTTGTAGAGTTTTTATTTTTTGTCAATGTCAATGTCACTTTCTTATCATTAAAGTTACTGTTCCACACAAAAATTTATTTGGTTTACCAATGCCTTTATTAGCGAATAATACCGAAAGAAGAGAATATTTTTGCTATTTCGTTCAGTGCAATTTTATTAGTACCTTAATTTAATCGAGAATGCCTAATATATGCCCCTTTAAAATTATTAACCATTAAAATTAAAATTGAAATTATTTTTATTGACGGTGGAAATCGTAATGTACAGGGTGGCCAAATAAGAATGCAAGGTACTGTATCTGGGAAACTATTCATCGTAGAAGCTTGCGATAAAAAAATTTATTACTAAAATGGCCAAGAGAATGACCTGGAAAATATTTTCAAGTTTCAATGGCTGCTAGGGGGCGCAACTGCAATCTTGAATCTAGAAAACTGATGTTTCTGTAAATTTTGCTGAATTAACCTAACAAAAAAATTGCTGATTATTAAAGTAGAGACTAATCCGAACCTTTTTTATTTAAATAGTTTTGCTGTATCTCTAAAAATAAAGTGGTGGGGGGTGTTCAAAAGTTGGCTTAAAACACACCCTGTATACTAAAAACGCCTTAGCCGATTTTATCAAACTTGGGCTAGTTGAAAAGAGCTATTATTAAGCTACGAATATTATTATATTTCATGTTTTTTTAGTTTTACATCTCGCCGCTAGAGGGCTTTTTTCGGCTTTCTGACACAAAAGACTAATTTTCTCAAAAAACTTAAACGCAATGGTATAAATTTTTTTATACAAAAAAATAGCTTAATGACGCCTTAATATGCTTGCGAAAACCGCATCTTAATATCTTCATCCTAACCTAAAATTTAGGTCAAAGAATATTTTATATGGAAATCCCTTAATATTTATAAAAACTACAAAATAATTTATTTCGAATTTCTTTTATAATGTAAGTTGTGGCCCTATAAAGGACCGATTTTAAAAAGAAAGGGTTTTAATGCCCCCGTAAATGCTCGAAATGCTGACCATCACGCTCTATGCATTGCTGAAGCCTCTCATGGGTAGATAGAACTGCAGCTTCAATTTCGGCTCTCGGTATGGTATGTATTGCATTACGAATGCGGTTTTTCATATCTTCTCTAGTCGTAGGCTGAGTCTGAAATACAATGTCCTTTAACCGCCCCCATAAATAGAAATCAAGACAGGTTAGGTCTGGGGATCGCGGAGGCCATGGAAACAGGCTTCCTCTTCCAATCCACCGCTGTTGAAAAATGTTATTAATATGCTCTCGCACATTTCTAGCAAAATGTGCTGGACAACCATCCAACTGCAAAAACAAATTTTGCCGGACTTCCAGTGGCACATCTTCCAGCAACAACGGTAATTGATTTACCAAAAAGTCAAAAAAAACATTGCCATTTAGAGATTGCTCAAAAAAATATGGTCCAATAATGTTGCCTACAAGTATACCAAACCATACATTTAAACTCCAGCGCCCTTGGTGCTGAACTTCACGCAACCAATGCGAATTTTCTGCAGACCAATAATGCATGTTATGCAGGTTGACTCTACCGTCACTATTAAATGTAGCTTCATCGGTCCAAAGAATTTTAAATAAAAAATCTCTGTCCTCGCGTATCATGCCTAATATCCACTGGCAAGTCCAACCTACGGTCAAAGTCTGCTTCTTCCAATGCCTGATGTAAATTAACATGATATGGGTGCATTCTATAAATATATTTAAAAAAAAAGCTGAACTTAAATAAATCCATATATGGTGATGGCGATTAGAATTTACCTATTGTCCTTCAAAATATTTTGAATCGTTGTTCTTGATATGCCTAATTCAAGGGATAATGCTCTTGTGCTAACATGAGGATTTCCTTCAACATATCCCAGTACGCTGTTAATATTGTCCACATTTCTTCTAATTCTTAGCCGTTGAAACCTAGGCCGAAAACTACCATTGGCTCGTAAGTTCGACACTAATCGGGGAAAAAATCTAACATCGCAAGGACTTCGATTTGGATATCGAGCAGCATAAACTCTTTTTGCTACTGCAGCATTTTGAAGACATTCAAAATAAACCGCAAGCATATCAACAGCTTCATCGTTCGTAAAACGCATTTTGCAAAAACAAAAAATGCTCAAGTAACGTAAAACTTTTGACAACTTACTATTGACAATTTGAGGAATGTTTATAATTTGAGTAGACATTTGTTTTGTTGCATTCCATGGCCTGCTTTCTAATAATTATTTTTTTCGTATTATATCCATAGTGAATATATAACATAAAATAGGTCTGATTTTTGATATAAGCATTATTAATACTTACCTTTTAGTGATATTAGGTAATATTTTCAAAAATGGTAAATTTTGTTTTCAAAAGTAGTGAATTTTAAAAAATTCCAAAATAATTAGTATAAAAAAATTAAAATTTAAGGGTATAAAATATTCTTTGGCCTATATTTTAGGTTAGGAACAAGATATCGAGTTGCGGTTTTTGAAAGGTTATTTAGACATCATTTAGCTATTTTTCTATGAAAAAAAAATCATATCAACGCATTTAAGTTTTTTGAGAAAATTAGTCATTTATGTCAGAAAGCCGAAAAAAGCCCTCTAGCGGCGAGATGTAAAACTAAAAAAACATGAAATATAATAATATTCGTAGCTTAATAATAGCTCTTTTCAACTAGCCCAAGTTTGATAAAATCGGCTAAGGCGTTTTTAGTATACAGGGTGTGTTTTAAGCCAACTTTTGAACACCCCTCACCACTTTATTTTTAGAGATACAGCAAAACTATTCAAATAAAAAAGGTTCGGATTAGTCTCTACTTTAATAAACAGCTATTTTTTTGTTAGGTTAATTCAGCAAAATTTACAGAAACATCAGTTTTCTAGATTCAAGATTGCAGTTGCGCCCCCTAGCGGCCATTTTAAAAACTGAAAATATTTTCCAGGTCATTCTCTTGGCCATTTTAGTAATAAATTTTTTTATCGCAAGCTTCTACGATGAATAGTTTCCCAGATACAGTACCTCGCATTCTTATTTGGCCACCCTGTACATGAGACGGAAAGAATTTTTAATATTTGCTTTCTCGACCATCTAGTATGTCGAAAGTATATTCGCGAGCTAATTCAGAAATTTACCGAGAGGGGTAGTGTTCCAGTAGGATGAATCCATAGCGTCCCAGCTATTTAGAAGAAAAACAGGTGGATATTATAGCAGCTATGGTAAGAGATCCACAACAGTCTACTTCCACAATTGGTAACACGTCTGATGTATCTTCTGCTAATGTGAAAGGGGTACTTAAAAAACATTAATTTGATCCGTATAAAATTCAAATGGCTCATCAATTGACAGAAGATGATCCTGATCGGCGTATGGATTGTGACACACACACATAATAGCCAGAAAAAATAAATGTGTGGGTTGGCATATTAGGAAATCACATTGTTGTGTCTCTCTTTTAAGACCAAAATTTGACAGAGAAACTTTACGTAAACATATTGGAAAATACAGTAGAACCACTGATCCTTAAGATTATTGAAGACAATCCTCATGATTTTAAATTGGAAACAGTTTTTCAACAAGATGGGGCACCGCCTCACTTCAGCAGAAATGTTAGAGAATATGTGACTAATACTTACCCTAATCGGTGGATTGGTCATCGAGGGCCTATCGAGTGGCCAGCCAGGTTGCCCGATCTTACACCTCTGGACTTTTTTTATGGAGCTTCTTGACACAAAAAGTCTACGTCGTCGAGCCAGAATCTATCTTCGATCTACGTCAAAGAAAAATTAATGCATGTCGTAATATTGATGTTGCCACTTTCCAATATGTTCGTGAAGGGTTCTCCAACAGATTATTATACTGTCTTGAAGTTAATGGTGCACATTTTCTTCAACATCTTTTGTAGTGAAAGAGTTCTTGTACTTACTGTACGCCATTTTCAAGTTGTGCAAAATGAGCTAGGGACCAAAAAGTAGTATTTAGGTTGCTAATGATATGTGCCAAATTTTAAATTTTTATATAAACACATTCAAAAGATAAGAGGGAGGGGACCACTAAGAGCCGCACTGCATGTGAAGTTGTTCTACACCAAAGTGATTTAAACGAAATATTATTAAGTAACTTTTCAGAAGTCCGAACTTGTCGCCTTTGGATTGTTTCTTATGGAGTTACCCCAAGAAAAAGATATAAGAGAATAATTCACCTATTACAAATTATTGTAAGGAAAATATGCCATAAGGCCAATCTTAAAAGTGATTACACATAAGACAGTAGCTCTCAGATATTTCTTTATTTTTATTTTCTAATAGCAAATCTCAGGACAATTCGTTAAGTAGCCAGCATAACACTATGAGATTACCTTGCTGTGTTGGTTTTACTGGATGTTCCAATTTACAAATATCAAATACTGAACTATCTATTATTGGCAGTGCTGACAGATTTAAATATTTGACATGTAAACCATGGCATCTCTACAATTATAAATCATAACCTTAACCATAATGAATAAGATAGTAACAATACCTTATAAAAAATAATATTTCAGCAATGCCACTTTTAAACTACGAGGTTTGGCTATTAAATAACGAGACTGGTTACGAAAAAGGGTTTTATTATAAAAATTATTATACATTCGAACGCTCCCCTTCAATATGCTCCCCTCCCCTCGCCACACATCTTTCCATACGTTTTTTCCATTGATCGAAGCGGTGCTGGAAGTCTTCTTTGGTGAGGGCCTTTAGGAGCTCTGCCGTTTTTTGCTTTAGCGCTTCCATCGAATCAAATCGAATCAAAGCAGATTTTATCTTCGGAAACAAAAAATAGTCGCATGGGGCCAAATCTGGCAAATACGGCGCGTGTTCGAGCACTGGAGTGCGCTTACCGGCCAAATACTGCGTCACAGATAGCGCGTTATGGGCAGGTGCGTTGTCTTGGTGCAAAATCCACGAGTTGTTTTTCCACAACTCGGGCCGTTTCTTACGAACTCGTTCTCGCAGTGTTGCCAAAACTGACAAATAGTAAGTCTGGTTGACAGTCTGACCCTCTGGAACCCATTCAGTCATCACAATACCGTTAATGTCGAAAAAAACGATTAACATTACCTTGAATTTTAATTAGGGTGATTTAGGCATCTTCCAATGCATCGATTTCCGCTTGATTTTAACATCGTATTGAAAAATCCACGTTTTGTCGCAAGTAATAATGTTTTTCATCAGTCCGGGATCTTCTTCTAACCTTTCAAGGGAATCTGAGCAGACCTGTTGACGCAAGAGCTTTTGGTTAGGAGTTAAGTTTTTTGGCACCAACTTCGCACAGATTTTTGTCATTTGTAATTCCCCGTGTAAAATTTTTCTAACTTTGTTTCTTTATCGGCGTTTATAGCCTCGGCAATTATCCGGGTGCTCATTCGACGATCTGCACGTACAATTTGGTTGATTTTGGTTTCCGATTCCGGAGTTGAAACAGTGACAGGGCGACCTGAGCGCTGGTCATCTTCAGTGCTCTCTCGGCCCTCACTAAAGCGCTTACACCACTCAAAAATACGCGCACGAGAGAAAGAATTTTCCCCATAGGCCTCTTGCAACAATTTATAGCATTCAGTCGAAGTTTTTTTAAATTTAACGAGAAATTTAAGATTAATGCATTGCTCTTGTTTTTCGTCACACATGGTTTTCGGCATGAGAAAAACACACGTTCGTTTCAAACCGCTACTGCACGAATACTATAATAGTGACGAAAACGTGTTTTGGTACGTGCATAGACAAGATATCTAGATAATCAACGCACTACTCGTTTTTTTCCCCACTCGTCTAGGGCGCCCTCTAAGCACGTAGTCTCGTTATTTAATAGCCAGACCTCGTATTAGACTTCCTAACAAGTCTAATACGAGGTCTGGCTTCCATAAGTTTAAAATTATTTTAAAATATACGAGCATAAATAGGGAGGGCATCGTTAAGGATACGAGAATAGAAGAGTTCAACCTACTTAATTTAAAAACCATTAGTAGGTATGAGGATTGGAAGTTTACTTAGTTGGTTTCTCAAGCACTCACACATGCTGCCAAATGTAACAAATGAAAACAGATATATCGTATTATTTTTATCGTCTAATTTCTATTCGATTCGCAAATGCCATTTAATGAATACAATTCATGAATACAAAGGCGTATTCAATGTATGTTTTGTGGACACACAGTCAGCAACAAAATCCAGTTTCATTATTATTCATGGGTGACTAACACGCTTGTAGTTGCGCTTTCGGGAATATAATAATTTATTTGCAAACAGGCCATTGTTAGCATCATTTTGGTTTATTGCGTTGATGCGGGTGCAGGCAATTATATTTTTGGTTGGATAAAGTTCTATTTTAAAACTAAAAAGCGATTTATCATGACGAATGTATTTAGTTTTATACATTAATCTCAATCGAATCAATCTCTTTTTTCCTATACAGTGCTTTCATTTCAAAACGATCCACCCTTAATACCTTTCTTAAAAAAAAAAAGAAAAAACACGTCAAATTAGATATACAGGGGGACGTTTAATTATGCATTTACTGAAGTTCTGTCAATCACCTCCTCACCTCCAAATTTGTGTACAAGGTGTCTCATGTAGCCGTGGTCAATACCAACCATCATATTTTAAATAGCCCCCTGTATGTGATGTGATTAAATTTTTGGATTGTACACAAAATTATAAACATTTTGATGTATCACATGCCATAGTTTTATTTAACTGTTTGTAAGATACGCGGTTTTGAAAATTGTAGTTTATCTGAATTTAAGAGCCTCTAACACTTATTCTATTAAAATAGAAAAAAATAGATTTCACTTTTCTATTCTCACTTTTTAATTCGTTTTTTTCTAAGGACCCATTACAAGAAATATCGTTTGGGCAGGGATTTTGAATAATAAGATTATTGGACCTTTTTTTTAATCTAATTATTACCGGAGACTGAGTTAGAATTTCTTCAAAATGGCTTATTTCCAACTCTTGCAATTTCTTTTCCAAATCCAAATCAGCTTAAGAATTGAAATCCTATTGAAACCACATAGATCTATTTGGTTTCAATAGGATGGTGCCCCACCCCATATTGCTCGTCAGGTACGCGAATATTTGAATCCAGAATTTCCCGGACAGTAGATTGGTAGGAGGGGTCCTACGGAATGGCCTGCAAGATCCCAGATCTGATACCCCTGGATTTTTTTCTTTGAGGGTATTTAAAATCAAACTTTTATTAAAAGAGTCGGCGCAATTTAGAAGATCTAAAATTTAAAATTAGATATGAAATTAGTCAAATTAATGAAAATACACTAAGCAATGTTTGAGATGAGTTTTTAAATAGAGTAGCATTTTGCCAAGAAGTAAATGGTGTGCATTTTAAACACTTAATAACCTAATTAAAATATTTAATTTGTTCAGTTTCAGTTCATTGATTTTGTTTTAATATGTATCATATTTCTTATGTTTTCAGAAAAGAGAAGTAAAAAGTAAGAATAGAATAAAGTAATTCATTTTTTTCTATTTTTAGTAGAATAAGTTTTAGAGGCTTTTAAATTCTTAAAAACAGCTATTTTTAAAACCACGTATCTTAGAAATAATTGAATAAAAGTATGGCATGTCTTTACAGCAAAATGTTTATAATTTTGTACAGAATCTGAAAATGTAATCACATCCAGGGTGCTCCATTTAAAATAAGAAAATGGGTATGATCACGGCTACATGAAACACCCTGTATACAAAATTCTTGTTGAAAAAAAATGCGCAACTAAAAATATTAATCGATGCGTGTGAGCGTTGTTTCGAACACGCCCTCATTTATTTTTTATTGAATTTGTTCCATATTTTTGGGGTTCAGTGTATTTAAAATCAATATGCCGGTATAAGACCGGATAGGAACAGAGAACAAAACAATTAAAATGAAATAAAACATATGATACAGACAAACCGGTAAACTAGAAAAATTCGCTATTAGCCCACTAGTTAATCACTGATCCATCATCAACTACCCGCTATTTTAAAATTTTCAAATAATATAATTATCCGATATCCGAAATTTCAGTAGAGTATCTTTTCTTTTCATATCTCAATTTTGTGAACAATTTTTGACAATTATTCATTATCTCCCTGCTTCTGACGCTTGGCAAGCTTGTAGAGAGATTGGTAAAAACTAGGATGATGGAATTTCTAAAACGGCATTATGTTCTTAACCATCAGCAATTTGGATTTCGGACGAAACTGGGTACATTTGATGCTATTTTCACTTTTTTGAAGAGTCTGTATATGGCGTTGAACGCTGGGGAAAGTGTGGCGACGGTGTTCTGTGACTTATCTAAGGCGTTTGATTATGTAAGTCACAGAATACTGCCGAAGAAGCTAGAAACCTATGGATTCAGAGAAGTTGCTCTCGACTGGATTCATTCTTACCTATTTGGAAGAACACAAAGGGTATTCTTTCACAATGATATGTCATCCCGTCTGGATATGGATGCGGGGTACCCCAGGGTTCTTTTCTTGGACCAATGTTGTTCCTGCTATATGTCAATGATATCTCTCAAACTCCAATTAGGGGCAAATTTACTATCTTTGCGGATGATACAACAATACTTTGGCATGACACTGACCCCAAGAGGTTAAAGAATATTATTGATGAAGATTTAGTTCTTGTAAAGTCATGGTGTGAATCTAATTAACTTTTAATATTTCTAAAACTTATATTTTAACTTTTAAATGTAACTTCGGTACTATCACTTTGCAAAATGAAACAACAAGTCCTTCTGAAACATGCAAATTTTTAGGTCTGATAATTGATAAGCAATTAAAATTTAAAAATCATATCTCCTCTTTAATAGGGAAGCCATCATCCAACTGTTATGCTATTAGAGTAATAACTCATTCTCTGGGACTTATTGTGGCTAAAATTCTCTACCATGCTCTTATTAAGTCTCATCTGAAATATGGTATTGTGTTTTGGGGTGTGTGCTCTCAGTATTTGTTCAGCACTCTATTTATTTTGCAAAAAAGATCCATACGCTACATGTGTGTAGCTCCTTTTTATAGCCCCTGTAGGCCATTATTTTTAAAACATTTTGTCCTAACATTGCAATGCCTTTTTATTTTAGAGACTGTCTTATCCACAAAAAATATCGCCATCAGCTTGGCCTCCCCTTCTCGGGTTATAATCTCCGAACAACCTTCTCTTTACCTCTGCCGATCCCAAAAAGTAAGCAGATTAAGTCCTCTATTGTGTATGGGGGCAGAAGGCTTTTTAACCATCTACCCCATTATATAAGGCTAATAAATTGTGAAAAACGTTTTAGGAAAAATATAAAGAAACTTTTGCTTGCTAAAGCATTTTATTCTCTAGACGAGTATTTAAATCCAAGTTTTTGACAGTGAGGAGTTTTGCGTAGCGTTATCTGACTTCCTACTACTTTTTCTTTTTTTTTTCTTCTTTTACTTTTTTAATTGTGTTGCGTGTGTTCTATATTTTACGTATGTAAGAATTTTTATATTATTGTAAAAGATTATGTTGCTAACTATCTCTAAGGTTTTATATAGTGCTTTGTTAACAACATATTTTGTTATGTAATAATAAAGCTATTTTTGACTTTGACTATTAAAATTCCTTAGATGACACTTCCCAAACTGGTACACATCCCAAAATCCTATAAACAAGGTAAGATTGTAAGAGAGATAGAGCCGCCTCAAGTTCTCCTGGTCTAAGAAGTCTTTAAAAAAATTTTAATGTATCTAAATTATTTGGTAGTTTATGTATAGAGAAATCTAAAAAATTTAAATTATTATTACTTCTATTTCTAGTGTAAATTATGGGCTGAATTTGGTTTAATTTGGTTAAGAATGACTGGGTGCCCAATATGTCACAATTTAAGAAGCAGAGACAATCGTTAACGTATTTTCATAATTTCTTTGTTGTCAGCTATTAAAAAATTTGATTCCAAATGATCCATTAAAACATCCACCAAGAGTGGAGATATAGTCAAATGTCAAACTATACATATTGCTGGATTAAGGATTCGAAGATCTTCATTAAAAAAGAGGATAATAGTAGGGCTTTTCATGTCTCCAATGAACAAGTTTTGTCGTCTTTGAGTACTTAATCCCTTTTCTTCTTATGTTTAAATACTTTAGTCTATCTCCTATGTATAATCTCTATTTAAATGTCCGTATGCACTGAATTTTCAATTGATTACCAAAATACCAGAGGACTTAGAACAAAAACTGTTAATTTTTACCAATCTATGTGTGCTGCTCAATTTGACTGTGTATCAATAACTGAATCCTGGCTGAAGCCTGATGTGCTGAGCTCGGAGTTATTTCCTCCTGGCTACAATGTTTTTAGATTGGACCGTAGTGCTCTAGTGAGTGGAAAAAGTGATGGTGGCGGAGTATATGAATGAATAGTAAATGAAAAGTAAATGAATATCGCGCACAGCTAGCATGTGCGCGATATTCATTGTGCCGAACTCATACCAAGATTATGTAACACCAATAATATAATTAAAAATATATGGGTCAGTGTCGTCTTAAATGGAGGTAATAAATTGTTAATTTGTACTGTCTATGTCCCCCCTCACGCATCTTCGAATAACTATAAACATTTCATGTCAAAAGTAGAGTCTGTACTAAGTAACAAAATTAATGGGAAAGTTTTATTGCTAGGTGATTTTAACTTGCCTAATTTATCCTGGTCGCGTAATAACAAACTAAATTCTGATAACGCCACTGACCCATGTAGCAAATGCTTTACTGATTTTTACTTCCTTAATGGTTTAAAACAATTTAATTATATTTTGAATTCAAGGAATAGAATTTTAGATTTAGTTGTAGGTACTAATTCTTTAATAACCGAGGTACTTAAATGTAATTACCCATTAGTGCCTGAGGACAGTCATCATATGTCGTTGGAGGTAAATATTAAGTTAAATTATGAAAAAAAAGTCGTGTGTAATTCTTATCAAAAGGTAAATTTCATTAGGGCAAATTATGCAGTTATTAATGAAAAAATTCGTTCTCTTCAGTGGAAGGATTTATTTTTATCTCGTGATACAGATAACAACATCGAACGTTTTTACGCAGAACTGAGTAATATTGTGAATTCTGAAATATCAAAAATAAAAATTAAAAAGCGCCAATATCCTTTATGGTTTTCTAAGCACACTATTAATTTAATAAAGAATAAAGTGTAGGTGCACGGAGACTGAAAAAAATACAAGCTACAGTCTGACTATGATATTTTCTCAAATTTACGTAAAACTGTAAAACTAAATATTAGTAAAGACTATAAAGTTTAGATTACTAAAACAGAGGAAAATATTAAGCATGACACAAAGTACTTTTGGTCGTTTATTAATAATAAAAGGAATACAAAAAATTTGCCGTTAAAAATGACCTTTAATGATCAATATGCTACGAATAACTCTGACATTTGTGAACTTTTCTCAAAGTTTTTTAGCAGTGTTTTTGAACCATCTACTCCATCATTCATTGATGTTGTCCAATCAATGTTTTACTATTGATCATGTTCGAGAAGACGATATTAGAGAAGCATTATGCTCTATGAATCCCAAAAAGGGTCCTGGGCCAGACGGATTTCCCTCAATATTTCTGAAATCATGTCCTAATCTTTGTGAGCCTCTATATTTATTGTATAATTAATGTATTTCAACTGGTAAATACCCTAAGCTTTGGAAAGTGGCCCAAATTGTGCCTATTTTCAAATCAGGAGATAAAAGCGCTATCAATAACTATAGACCGATTTCTCTCTTGAGCCATTTTGGGAAACTGTTTGAGTCTCTTATTTTGGATCAATTATTTTTTATTGTTAGGGGATCGATTGACTTAAACCAACACGGCTTTTTTAAAAAAAGATCGGCGCTGACTAACCTTGTGCCTTACGTTCAACTCATATCTGAGAATATGGAGCGAGGTTCTGAGACTTGTACAGTGTACACCGATTTCTCTAAAGCTTTCGATAAAGTCCACCACCCAACTCTTTTAATAAAGCTTGAGAATTTCGGGGTACATGGGGCATTGTTTGAAATTTTTAAAAGTTACTTAAGTGAAAGATCTCAGTATGTTGTTGTAAATGGCCAAAAATCGAAGAGTACAGCTGTGACTTCAGGTGTGCCTCAGGGGTCACACTTGGGTCCTCTGCTGTTTATCATTTTCCTATATGATATAGAGCAATGTTTTTCACATAGTAGCTTTATATGCAGATTATCTTAAAATCTCAAAAACTATTAATTCGGCTGCTGATTACTTTACTTTACAGTACGATTTATCTAATTTTATGAATTACTGTACTTTGAATAGACTTTTTGTCAATTTGGATAAATGTAATTGTATTTTGTTTTCTAAAAGGCCTGTTCCTCTGCAAGTTAAATGTGATCTTTACCTAAATAATGTTAAGCTTAAATATTTGGATTTTATTAAGGATCTTGGGGTGACATTGGATCCTAGGCTTTTGTTTAAAAAGCATCTTGAAAATATTGTACAAAAGGCTCTTAAAAATCTTGGATTTGTTTTTCGAGCAACAAAAGGATTTAGCAACATAAATTCCTTAACAATTTTATTCAATAGTATAGTAAGACCTGTACTGGAATACGCAACAACAGTTTGGAATCCAATGTACGCCAATTATATTGGCCGACTAGAGAGTGTGCAGCGCAAATTTGTTAACACTTTAAATTATAGGTTTAACAGACGACGGCATTTCTTTAGTTATGATGATAATTTAAAATTTTATAATATGCAATCGTTGGAGGTCCGAAGAAGAAATTTTGATTTAATATTTATATACAAGGCCGTAAACAACTTTATTGATTCTTCATCTGTTTTAGAAAAACTCAATTTTAACATTAATCCTTACATCCTTCGTAATAGACAAACTTTTGTAGTATCCAGGTATTTTTCCAATTACTTATCGAATTCTCCAATTATTAGATGTACCCGTATGTATAATAGTTTGGAGTTAAACCATCCTAATATTGACTTATTTTTTTTTGAGCTTTGATGCCTTTAAACGACACCTAAGACGGCTTCCTGATTAAACTACATAAGTAATTCTTTCTAGATTGTGATGTAATTTTAAGAATTAATTCTCTGTAGTTGTAAGTATTATTATATAGAACTTGTTTACTAATTTGTATTTGTGATATAACGTGCTTTCTTATTATTGGACAGCTGTGCCTGTCTGTTAGAAAGCCTTGACTGTAAATAAATAAATAAATAAATAAATAAATAAATAAATAAATAAATAAATAAATAAATAAATAAATAAATAAATAAATAAATAAATAAATAAATAAATAAATAAATAAATAAATAAATAGTTTGATCAACGAATCTTTGCGTTCACGTCATCATTAAAACATGGCCGACATTCATCCGTTTCAATCAGCTGTCAATTCAGTGTCGTCGGTTTGAGGGTTCCTACTTCAAATAAACTGTTAATTAAGTTTTAAAAAGTGCTTTGTTTTCTACATGATCTAGTTAAAAAAGTTAAAGAACTCGACTATATTGATTTTAAATATACCTGCCTATTCGCTTATGATATTTGTTTACCGGATATGTTGTCAATGGTCTAAGCTAACCTCAAATCCAAAAACAGGCTAGTTGGTTCATCGCATTAATCTTTTATTAAAGAGTAACTATATAGTATATATTGTTACTCTTTGGTTTTATTATGAAAATCATAAATACTCATAACTATTCATAATTATAAAATATTCAAATTATGAAATATTTTCGTATGATTATTTGAATGGTTTATAATCGTACTGAGGAGCTCTATAAGACAAAATGATTTTATCAAATTTAGCGAGGTTTTTCTTTATGATAACCAACCATTGAATCTATGTGTTACTTCTATTTTTAGTAATAAAACTGATAAATGGATACAGAATTTGATTTAATCAAGTTCTCCTTATACCATATTTATGACCAGGGTAATTAAAAGTACAAAATCAAATAAAAAAATATGCATTTCTTTGAAAATATACTGAAAATGTTATAATCATATTAATCACAAGTTTTTTTTTGATGACTCTAAAATAAAATAATGAATTGTAGTATGTAAAATATTTAATCACTTACTTTAAAAATAGATATAACATTTCACTTTGGGTAAATCACTTATTAGGCTATTAATATTTTCTAGTAATGTTTAAATTTTATTTTACATTAAATTTTAACATTTGTGCAAATGTTCGTCTGATGTATTTCTATAATTTTTCATTTAATGATTCACAGGATTTACTAGAACTTTCATTACTATCACTTTCTTCATTGGTTAGGTGGATAAGCTCTGGAACTTCTTCGATTATGACTTCACGGTCATACCAATCTTGAATTAGTTTGTTGGTGTGACACATTTTCGCTTGCCATACTTCTGGCGTACATTTTTCTAAGGCTTTTTCCCACATTTCTAAAACGTTTTCATCTGTATGCCCAACTTCACCAATATGTGTATTATAATAATATTTTGTATCTGCCCAAATCATTTCAATAGCATTGAACTGATGATGGTAGGGTGGCAATCTTAAAACTTTATGTCCATTTGCTTGTAATAATTCAACAATTCTGCTTTAAACATCTGCTTATCAAATCGAATTTCATTCTTGTCGAGCCACTCAACAATTTCACCTTTTTTCCAAGAACATGATGGTTGCTTTTCCAACTCAACTGAATGATATGGAGCATTATCCATTGCAATTAAAGATGATTCTTCTAAATTTGGAACTAATTGATTTTCTACTCACTTTGTAAAGTTTTCACTATTCATTTCTGCATGATAATCCATCAGTTTCGATTTACTAGCAAAAATCAAAATGTCATTTTTTATAAAACCACCTTTGTGTCCAGCATGTAATACAATGAAGCGTTTTCCATCAAATCCACCTGGTCTACGAACACTCTTTACATTATCATCTTGCCATGATTTCATTTTGTTGCCCTTTGAGAAAATCCATGTTTCATCGAGAAAAACTAGTTGACGTGTAAATTCTGAATGTTTATTTTCCATATATTTTCTGAAAAATGCTGCTCTCATTGAAGCTATATTAGGTGTCTCCATTAGTACTCTTCGGTTATCATTTTTCTTGTATTTAAACCCCAAATGACAAAGCAGGGTTCATAGAGATCCATAGCTTATATCAACTATTTCTTTTTGGCATAGCTCTTTTTTAAGCCGTTGCATGGTTACATGTTTCTCTGAAAGTATAATAACAATATAGAATTTTTGCCATTTTTTTAAATTCCATGCCCTCCATTTTAGAATCCTCATTCAGGTCGAGGGTTTTGGTTTTTCTTTGAGACCTATTTTTTCCAGGTGTTGAAGGCGGCGCATTTTGATCTTTGAATACTTTGATGCCGGTTA
The DNA here is from genome assembly GCF_022605725.1 of Anthonomus grandis grandis. NCBI lineage: Eukaryota > Metazoa > Arthropoda > Insecta > Coleoptera > Curculionidae > Anthonomus > Anthonomus grandis. The sequence goes on from NC_065555.1 coordinate 23,487,395, forward strand.
CAGTTCTTAGGCTGATTTTCAGGGCAAAGTTTTTCAATTTATCATATTATCAAATATTGAATAAAAATAGTATTATTTACCTCTTGGACTGCGTTTAGAGAAATAAGCGGACCATTATTATCTCTTTCAGCCTTAAAATAATCAATGAAATTCCTAACGAGGACACGTGCTTGAGAATTCAAGCGTTTTCCCGGCATGTTGAGGTTATGTTATAATAATTATAACAGAGTAGCCTCCTGATTATTATTTAAACACTAGTAAAAGTTATGAAAACAACTGTTTAAATATAATAATAAAAAGAAATAAAATTGTAACCGCAAATAAGCAAACAAACTGCTGCAAGTCTAAATATCGAAAAATAAAACTACAAAACAACAACGCCAATGGTCTGTATCAAATATCGAATGTCGGAAACACGAATATTATTTTTCTTCGTTTAACATATGGCACTTATCCTCGTTTGACACATGGTTTTTAGAATACGTATTTCTTTTCGAATCAAGATATACGTTCATTATTCTCTAAGTTTTCGACGTATATTAAAGCTACTACAATAGTATACTGATTGTCTTGAATAGATGTAAAGAATGATGACGTGAACGCAAAGATATATTAATCGAACTATAGCAGCTGTATATAGCAAAGGCTATTGGTAAAACTTACTATTGAAAAGAAAAAAATCTTGAGAAAGGCAATGGTTAAGTAATGTTATTAAGGAAATAAGATTATTGCTTAGAACATTGAAAGGCTAGAATTAGTAAACAACAACTTTGTTTGAGTCCAACATGTGCACAGGGGCAAGAGGGGTGTTCTGTTTACATACATATTTGCCGATTCTCTATTGTCAAGTCTACAAAAATTTCCAACGGAGGAAATTTTTAGCTACATATTACCAACCATTATAACGTTAATTTAACTTATTTGTATTGTATTTTACAGGAAAATTTAAAATAAAACGTATAAATAGAATTAACTTATTTTAAAAATAAATATAATATCATTAAACAAAAATAAAAAACAAAATTATTAACATTCTTATTCCTAAAACTCCTTCTAAAAAATTTGAAGCGACAACACTGGAAGCTTAAGCGCCCGAGCGATACGCGTAGTGTCATCTGTCAAACGGCTTTTTGTTTATATTCGGGATTTGTGTATTTTCTTTCATTTTTGGTTAAAAAAGGAAAAAAGGCCACATTTTAGTGTTTTTTTTTAATTGCTAGGATGGGAAAAACTTGTGTCGTTTGTGCCGCATCATGGAAAAAAGGCGATTCAAGCCGATCTTTTCACAAGTAAGTACCGATACTCTCATAACATCACATCATGGGGTTACCATCATCATAAACGTAGAATAGGGGATCTTATAGAAAAAAACCCAATAAAAACTTGAATGTGAAAGTGTGCCTGAAATCACAAATCTTTATATTTTTAAATCTAAATATTTTTCTGAAAATATTAATCAATTAATAGGCTATAAAAAATATAATTTGTCCATGGTTTTATTAATAGGATTTTATGTTTTTTTTGTTGTTTTGGCAGAAAAAAATTAATATTACCTATGTACCTATCTATATACATAGTTATGTTTTTTTAATATAGACGTTAGGTAGACAAATGAAATTACTGATTTTTTATTGCCTTTAAAGAATTTTGAAATTAAATTAGATATTTATATCTATGTATAAAGTTAATTTTATGTTTCCCTAAAATTTGTTTGATTATTTTTTTTGTTTTACTAAAATGCAACTTTCAATAATATATATAGTAATTGGCACCACATATTAATTTATTACTGTAATTTTTTTTGCTTTTTGATTAAATGTCAAATACTTATTTTAGATTGCCCAATAACCATGCCCAAAGAGATCAATGGATTTCATTACTGAAAATCAATATGAATAAAAAGAATATATTTGTTTGTTCAGATCACTTTCTTAGAAGTGATTTCTTATATGAGAGCAATGGTATTATCACCAGGCCTTTATTAAAAAAATCAGCTCTACCCCAAAGGTAATTTTTTTTTAATATATTTTTTTTGTATATTTTTAGAGTATGACAATATTTTACCTTAGAATTATTAATAAAAGTTTGAATGCTTTTATCTACGACATAATGTAAGCTAAAAAAAAACAAGCTTTTTAAAACTTGTGCTTAGGCTGTGTTGTAAAACATACAGTTTTGTCACAAAAAGTATTAGTTTTACTCATATAAGCTTTATTTATACTTAATACTTATTAAATTAGTTATGTGTAAAAGAGTAATTTTTTACTAGGATTTCTGATGCACTGGTTAAAAATACAGCAGCCAATTCAGTTACTTTACCAAGTGATTTACCCCAGAAAGCTTCTATTAGCACTAGTACGATTCAGGAAAGTTCTTTAACCTCCAAAACAGTATATAGTACAAACAGTGAAGCTAATATGGACAGGTATGGATAACTAAAATAGATTAATATTCTTGATACACCAACTTTTGTATAATTACAGATCTGATCATTCATCATCAACAATGACTGCATCTGAGATTAATAGTTCTACAGTAACCATTAGTTCTTTATTTAAAAGTGATACAGTATTTTATTGTGTATATTAGTTTAATTAAATGTAATTAATTATTAAAATGTATGATATTATAAAAATTCTTTATATTACATTTTTTATTTTTTCATTTCATTTTTGTTTTTAGACTTAGAGATGTAGAGGTATGCTTGGAGAAAGATATTAATTTAATGACATTAATATCACCACCGCACAAAAAGTAAGTTTTTTTTTTATATAAGTTCATATATAATTATTTAAAAAATTGATACATTTTAAATTTTGGTAATACTATATTTTTATGTTTTCTAGGGTAAAATCAAAACGATATTCTGGGGACCTAAGCACCGATGATTCCACCGTTTCAAAAGCTAAAGTTAGTCGCCAAATTATGGATAAAAAATTAAAGAACAAAAGATTAAAATTCGAAGACTACAACAAACAAATTTGCGCCAAAGAAATCGGATTAAATGTCTCAAGTCTTTATTAAAATACCTAAGAAATAATAACACGATTTCTGAAAAAGCCCAACATACTTTAGAGGTAAATGCTTTATCAATTTCTACTTTAGTTAGGATTTGATTTTCGGATATTCTAATAAATAAATATAGGCATAATAAAAATTCTACAGTCTCCCTCCGGCCTCCACTTGTTTATTAAACATAATTTTTATTTATAATTCATATAAGTATTTTTTATATAACAAAAATTATTTCTTGTATATAGTATATTATATATAAGATATAGTATAATATTTAATAAATATTTTAGGAGTGGCACTGCCACACACCAGCACTGCCTGGTTTCTCAAAAACACTTTTTGAACGCTTGCTCAAAGGTCCCAGCAAACAAAAATATGTACCAGCTTTAAGAAGTTTTGCGATGACGTTAAATTTTTATTCTTCCAAAGCATATGACTTTGTAAGACAGAAATTCAACAAAACTCTTCCACATCCAGTAATAATTAGTAAATGGTACCAGAGTATAGATGGAGAACCTGGTTTTACAGCTGAATCCTTGCAAGCTTTAAAAATTAAAGTGCAAGAATTTCAGGAGAAAAATAATAATGTTATTTGTAGCCTGTTAATGGATGAGGTCTCCATCAGAAAACAGGTAGAATGGGACGGAAAAAAATATCATGGTTATATAAACTTTGGTGCAAAGCTAGAGTCAGATATGGTTCCGGAAGCTAAAGAAGCTTTGGTCTTGATGTTAGTGGCTGTAAATGGAAACTGGAAGATACCAATAGGCTACTATTTAACATGTGGACTTAATGGTCTAGAAAAAGCTAGTATCATAATAAAGGCGCTAGCATTTGTTTATGAAACAGGCGTTATTGTAAGCTCTTTAACGTTTGATGGAGCTCCGTCTAACTTTACCATGTGTAAAGAACTTGGTGCCGATTTTTGCAACCAACAGAAACTAAAAACCTATTTTTTACATCCTTTAACAAATGATAAAGTTTTCATTTTTCTAGACCCTTCTCATATGATTAAACTTATTCGAAAGTGTTTTGCAGAGTTTAAAATATTGAATTTTAAAAATCAACAAATTAAATGGGATTATTTGGAAAAATTAATGACTATTCAAAACGATGAAGGGCTTCAGGCAGTAACTAAATTAAAAAAACGACATGTGTTTTATAAAAATGAAAAAATGAAGGTAAAGCTAGCCACTCAAACAATAAGCAAAAGTGTTGCCGATGCATTCGCTTTTTTAAGACAAGACCTTGGTATGGCGTATTTTAAAAATTCTATGGCAACTGAACAATTTATATTAAATTTCAATGACTGCTTTGACATTTTTAATTCAAGTAGTAGGTTTGCCACGTATCAGTAGAAAAAAGCACTTTCTCCGTTAAATTATAAATTAGTTTATGATCGGCTCCAAGAAATTAAAAGTTTTATTTTTAATTTGCGACACGGTAAGGTTTCCATTTTAAATTCGACACGAAAACCTGGCTTTTTAGGATTTCTTGTAAATATTGAGTCGCTTATTTCTTTATATGAAACCTTTGTAAAACCCGAGAAATCTCTTCTAAAATATATTTTAACGTACAAAATTTCCCAAGATCATTTGGAAATTTTTTTTTCGGCATTGAGAAGTAGGGGCGGTTTTAATAATAACCCTTCTGCTAGGCAATTTTCCGCTTCTTATAAAAGGCTTTTGGTTCACATTGAGGTTAAGGCTACGCAGACAGGAAATGCCACATCTATTGATTCAACGTCAATATTACATTGTAGCAGTGCAAGTAAACCAATTACCATTCATCATAATGGAGAAGACCTTCTGGAATCTGCAGAATTTAAACAAATATCCACAACAATAAATGAATCGGAATATCTAAGTTCTTCTGCATGGCATTTAACAACCTATACAGAAGACGTTGTTAAATATATCTCTGGTTATGTAGTGTTATCTTTTAAGAAATGTGTGGTCTGTAGTACATGCCAAGAGATTTTAGAAACTACAACTTCATTCTCAAAATTACAACAAAGAAAGACATGAAAAAGCAAAAATGTGTAATGCCTCCAAATTTGTTATTGATGTTTGTTTGATTGGAGAAAGGTGCTTTCGACTTTTTGATAACAAATATGGTATATTAAATAAAAAAATAGATGATAAACTCTTAATACATTCCGCCCTAAGACATCTTCCAACTAACCTATATTCATATTTTGGTAATCATATTTTAGATGTTGATCCTCTCTCCAATCACTTTTTAGATTTAGTGAAATTAATCCTTAAAAAATATTTTAATATTAGAATATATCACGAAACGAAAAAAAAACTAGACAACAATATTAAACAAAGAGTAAGAAGCCGATTAACCAAAACCGTTTTATTTAAAAATCAATAGTTTTTTTTTGCTGAAAAGTGGATATTTCCATAATTAAAATCATTAAAAACTGAAACTTCAGACACAAGTTTCTTTATTTTACTGAATAGATCTTTGCTATTAAACAAAAAGCAAATTTGAACAAAATCTCTCTGAATGGAATTTTTTTTTTAGAAACCTTGTTCAGGTAACTTCTAGAGAAACCCTTTTAACAGCTTACCACATCACACCAATCTTGTACCTGATTTCTTTTGACTTGAGAGACCCAGAAGCGGCTCCAGATATCTATGTGTAAAGTTCTATAACTGTGTTACAGCCAGAGAAAAGGTTTTAAATTTGAACCAATATAAAAAGGAAAATAAATATTTTCTTTTAGAAAAAGCTTTTTTTTTTCATTTGGGGAGTACTTTGAATCAAATTTTAATTTGTCTTAGTTTTTTTAATGTGTTTTTTAATTGAAAGTGTATAATGTGTTTAATTGAATTTTACCTTTAATGATAGCCAATTTCAATTTTAAACTTTTGATATTTCTATTTTGTATTTTCTATATGTATATGTACAAACTATGTAGCAACTTTATTTTTTTAACATTTAATCCCTATTTTATAAGTTTCATTACATATTTTATTTGAGTTGTAAAAGTACTTGTTTGTATATTACTGCTAATAAACTATCTAATCTAATCTATAGCACATTGTCTTTATTTTTAGCTAAGCTTTATTTTTTAGTATAAATTAATATGATATAATTGGTATTAGGTATTATATAGGTCAGTGTTAAATGTCTCAAAACCATTGTACAGGCTAAAGACCCTTAATAAAAATGTTATAACCTGTAAAAAACCTGCAACTCCTTTACAATTTCAACATCCTTGTTAAAACTCTTTCCGCTGTAGCAATACTGTTCCTTTGAAAAGTCAGCACCATAGAAGTATATATTATGTAATATAAAATAAGTGATGTAAAACTAAGTTTTGTTCAATATAATAAAATTTTAAAAAATTGTGTCTTAAAACATGATTTATTAAGAAATCTATAATATTAATAAAATATTTAATTTCCACAAAAATGTTTTTTTTGGTAGGTACCTTCCTCTAATGAAGTTAAAAAAACACATAAATAGCTGAAAATGGTAATATTACTTATATTCAAAGTCAACTAACAAAATGTTAATATTTGTTGACGACGTCACTGGTAGAGAGTGCTTGTAATGGTGGCATAAACAATGCAATTGAGCGGCGTTGCGATGCCATTACCGTTTTCTCTAATATACTTTATTTACATTTATTTAACGTTGTATATTGACTTTTATCATATTTTATGTAAAAAAATGCTTTTTATATAATATGATGATATTTTATTAAAGGGGAGCAGTTGTATTGTTTTGTGCCTTCGGAAACAACTGAAAATTTTTATGATATTATAAAGTGATTTTTGCCATTTCTATATAAGCATTTGGCATCATTGCATCAGAGATGTTGCAAACAAACAAACTTGCCCATAGTTTCACGGCATGCTACTTCTAGCCTTCCAATGTTCTAAGGATTATTGCAATCAATTTTGTCCTTCAAGATGTTTTTAATAATATTAACACTTTCAGATTTAGGTACTATTGTAAATTGATTGGTTATATAACAAAAAACAACAAATAACTATTATTAGCCCATTGCAAGTTTGTTAGTTTACTTACAAGATCAGTAGAATTTTCAACACCAAGTTTAGGGCAAAAAGCTGTTAAATTAGTTATTAATTTAAGGTTAAGGTTGGATTAAAAGGAAATTGGAGTGTTGGTAGAACTAACCACTGGTCTTATTGGAATGTCAATTTTATGTAGCTTGGGTAGACCATAAAGACGTGAAGTTGTAGGGTTGCTGGATATTGCGGACGTGTGGTAAGTAAGAGTTACCGAGCTGAGTTGAACAGGGGCCCTTGAATATCCAGACTTGTAGTGCACTGGGTGAGTACCATTTGATATAGCCACGTTGTGGGTACGTTTAATATATTATATTTTTTGATCCAACTAGCATACATTATTATTTGTTGCCGTTAAACTTTAAATACAGTCCGCTTAAATGTATCGACCTACAGGGTGGCAAATTCCCTTAAACAGTTTCCATAGCATTTTCAAATAACATTTTTAATAGGAAACGTTGCATACACATTATGTTCAGGACAGGATTTGATTTCAGCAAGATGGAGCTCCAGCTCATTACAGTCAAGCTGTAAGGCAATATTTAGACCGGATTCCAAATAGATGGATAGGTAGGGGTGGACTAGTACAATGGCCACCCAGGTCCCCAGATTTGACTAAGATGGATTTTTTCTTTGATATGTAAAGGAGAAAGAATACCAAGTGACTCCAACCGCAAGTGAAAATATGCAGTTAAAAATTAGAGAGGTCATCCGAATAATAACACTTAATTTGTTAGAAAAAGTGAGTGATTCGTTTTTAAAAAGAATTAATGCTTGCGCACGAAACTTAGGAGGCTATATTAAGAATAGTTAGTGTAGTTATATTTTAATTATAGGACAAGTTTAAGCTTTTATTAGTTAGTTTTAATACATAATTATTGTTAGTATAAATACATACATAGTTAATACAGACGATTTTATTGGCATCGTTTTTTAAGTAATGTAAAATATATCAAAAAAGCAAGTTAGGTGTAGGAAATACTTTATAAGAAATGTAGACAGTAAATAAGCAAACTTCATGAAAAAGAAAAATACAGGGTGTTACATTTAAAAAATCGAGTTATTACATATTTTATATGAGTAAATTGGTAAATTTTTATTAGACACTAGTGTATGAAAAAAACTTCAGACTTTTACTGAGAGATAAAGCTGATACCGTAAACTAACTACATTAAAAATTTTGTTAAATCTAGATAGAACACAGCGCTTGGTATAAGAATTTTAATAAACCCCTTAAAACACTAAAAATAGGAACTACGCGGCAACGTCGCAATGAAATTTAAAAAATGAGGTTTCAGTGTAAAGCTCTTGTTGTTCCCAAAAGCATAACGCCAATAAATGCAGGATGTTACACTTGAAAAAACTACATTTTTTTCCGTAACTTATTTTTGACGCACCCTCTATATGTAAAATTATTTTTAGTTGATTTTTGTCAACCTTTTAACCTTGTGACATAAGTTTTTTTCTACTTAGTATAGTTTAGGCACTATTTTAGCCGTACGCCTTGCTGACGCACCATGTATATAAAGATAAACAATTATTAAAAGAATGTATTATGTCAAAAAAAAACTAAGTATCGCTCAATAAATATAAAATATTAAGGTTTTGTTGCTTCTACTTAATTTATTTATCTTACAAAACGGCAAAATGATGTCTTCTGAATCATTCGTTTTCTAATAAACGTCAAATGCTAACAATGGCAGCCTACCAAGATATGCAATAGTTTTTCAAAGTTTTATTTCCAAAACGGTATAATTAAAAGTAGCTAAACCATTATATATCTAAAATCAGAAAATCCGGCTTTATTGAGGTCTATATAGGGTGTTCTATAAGAAAAAATCAACCATATGTCAAAATATGAGATTTCTAAAAGAAAGAAAAATGGTGACATTTGATTCAAAAATTTAAAGTCAAACCCCAAAAGTTTTGTATAAAATTTTTTTGCTTACTTTCCACCTAACCCCTGTAGGAGGGGGTCAATATATAGGGACTCAGTGCACAAAAAATGAAAAATTCCAAACTTCGAAGGTCGATATTTCGCCCTAATTCTAAAGGTTTTTTTCTTAGTTTTGTCCTTCAGATTCTAACGCGAATATCTGCAAGTTCGTAGCTCTTTTATTTGCCGGGAACTCGCATTTTTAGAGGTCCTTTTCTGACCTGCATCTGACACCTTTATGTGAATGGTTTTCTTTTTTTTAGAGTTAGATTTCTGTATATACCGGGTGACACAGACAAAAGGGAACACTTAATAACTTTGTTACTTTTCAAGATAAACAATTGAAATTTTGGTATAGCGATAGAATAGTTATAAGAGCATCTTCTGACATATTCTATTATTTTCCGTCACTTCCGGTTTACACGCCTATTTAAAATGTCTAAACCACTAATTTTGGCATTTTCTTATTTTTTTTAAATAGCCCATTATTGGAAATAACCACTTTTTAAATGCGTTTTCTTTTTTCCAATAATTTGATATGATTATTTTTTAAATTGGTTGATAAATAAGCCCGTCAGAAGAAAAAAACTCACATAAATAAACGCATTTAATCAATAAAAATAGCATAGAAGGTTATTGCAGCCTATTGCTTGAATAGGCTGCGTTTTGACGCGTTCTTCAATTATTTTTCAATTGACATAATACATGACATCTTGTCAAGCGCAATTATTACTTGTTATTTAAATAAATTTGCTAATATTTGAAATGTTTACCAATGAAGAAAAACTTGATATGCGCACGCTATATTTCCGCGTATACATACTTTCATTAGATAAGAAGGTGGTCGTTTCGAACATGTTATGTTAAAATAATTTGTAAACCTCATATTTTTTCTATTGGTTTACCGTTTATGTATACCTATCTTATGTTAGGTAAATGTTAAATAAAATATGTCGTATTAAAATACTGAAAAAAAAATTGCATTGAAAAATTTGTTCTTTTATTCTCAAATAGTAATATGACGTTTGAGAAAATATGATGTATTATGTCAGTTGAAAAAAATAGGCAGGCGTGTCATTACAATGCTTCCTTGTCGTTCATTTTTGTAGTTTTTTTTTCTTATGGGCTTATTTATCAACCGATTTAAAAAATAATTATATCAAATTATTGGGAAAAAGAAACCGCATTTGAAAAGTGGTTGTTCCCAAAAATATGCTATTTAAAAAAAATTAAGTAAATGCCAAAATTAATGACTTGGGCATTTTAAATAGGCGTGTAAAAGATTTAAGTTAAAAAATTCAAAGAAAACTATTTTTCCTTGATTACTTGATTAAAAATTAAAACTTTTAACGCATTCATGGCAACTTATTTTAAAATTTAAAAAAACGATTTTTTCTATGAGTATAAAACAAAAGGTAGCAAATATAGTATTATTGTTTTTAGAATATTATTTTCTCTTAAGTTATTTAAAAATTATCATACTAAACTATGGAATTATTTATAATCAAAGAACACTCCTATTTACCAGTATAAATATTATAAATATTTGTAATTTATTGTATAAAAAAATAAATATTGTTACAAACATAAAATATATTTAATTTGAATTACTAAAATAACAATTATGCATTAAATAATTCATAAAAGATTAAAAAAATATTTATCATCTTTCATTACAACCACACACAATTATACGCAAAGCTCAGACTCATAATTTTTTATTAATCTAATTCTGTTTTTAAATACCTTTTAATTCACGCAAAAAATACATAAACCTACCTTCTTTTAAATTAGGACAGTTAATGATAAATGATTTTTATAACTGAACAATAATGGTCTCTCCGGAAGCTTTTATTAATTAGGCCCTGAAAGGCCATATTTAATTAACAGAATTTTTTATTAAATTAGAGAGTAATTATAGTAATATTTAGTTAATACATAAAGTAATTTTATTACTTGTATCATTTACTTGTTTTCCTTAATTTCTAAACAACGCGAAAACGACAAATTCTTATCCAATTAAATAGAAATCAGCTGGCGGAGTGAAAAGTTACTTTGGCCTAAGATAAAGCTAATAATAAATTAAGTTTAAAAGACATTATGAAAAAATGAAAAAAGTTCTCATGCCACTACAACAAAATTAAAAACATCTAACGCTGAAGAGCTAAAACAAGAAATAAATATCTTAGTTATACAAAAACTATTTTAATGACTTATTTAAAAGTGTCGACAGACACTGACAACAGACAGCTAACTAAACAAATAAACAAACAAGAAATTTTAATATTATAAAATACTCCCGAAATAAAAGAAATGCCAGGAGTGGATGGTCTAAGTTATGGGTTTTATAAATCTTTCTATCCAGAAATTGGGGATGAAATGGAAAAATTATTTAACATGTTCTTGAATAATCAAATTGCGCCGTCAGAATACTTCTGTTATAATATTATTATTCTAATTCTAAAAGAACGCAAATGTCCTAATTTTCTTTCAACCCATTACTTTGCTGTATTGAAAGTATACAAGATTTTTTCTAAAGTCTTGACAAATCGCATAAAAAACTTTTCAGATTAAATTATTTGTAAGAAAAAATCGTGCGGCACAAACTATTCGATTTTTAATAATTTGCAATCGATAACAGATACTATTATTAGAGATACAATTTGATAGTAATCAATATTTATCGGGAGGTTTGCTAAGCCAAGATTTTCACCAAACTTCTGATAAAATAAGCCACTGCTATCTATGGCAAGTTATGTAGAAACTGGATTTTGATAAAAAATTAATAGATGCAATTAATAATCTTTACTAAAAGTATTAATCAATAGTTACCTTTCTGACTCGTTTAAGATTAATAGATCGGTGCGCCAGGGGTTTTCCTATTTTTATGATTTGATTTGGCATAAATCTGGAAACCTTTTTAAACTTAAGTAAGTTTGTCTTAGAAGAAATTTATATTAATAATAAAAATTATAAAACTGCCGCAGATTTGCGGATGATGTCAGTATCTTCATAAAAATCAGAGCGATCTTGATAAATTACAAAATATAATAGAAATAATTTGCAGAGGGTTAAATGCTAAAATGAATTATAATCAGTCAGAAATGTTGCCACTACACGGAAAAATATTATAACTCTTATCTAAAAAAAAGTTTGTTATATTTGTTTGTTAATAGTTTATACTTCGCTCAAAAAATATTATTTATTCTTAAACTTCTATTCCCGTTCTACTTGCTTTAATAATTTTAAAATTTGGTTAAAGTAGAATAAATAAGTTATTTACAGAAAAAAACTAAAATTAATTCAACTTTATTTCTTGTCTTTCGAGTCTTGAACTAACAATTATATGAAAAAATTTCGTTCGAGTGGTTTTGATTTTGTTTTAAACATATGCATGGCTTAAATTAATCTTTGCATAATATTCAAACAAATTTTATTTGTTCCTTATGGCAAATAAATTATACTTAATGCCAAATTCTTATACTTATTTTAGGAATAAGTAGTTTTAAACTAACATTGTTATACTTGTACACCTAAGACGTCAATGACGACGCGATGATCGATGTACAGTATTAGACAGTTCTACGCAATCATTCTTCATTTTATTCGTGTAAGGGCTACCGGTGTCGACATTGTTTAGTCGCTATTCTGGTGCGCATTTTTTGTGACTTTGTGAATTATTATGGAGCAATTGTTAAGTAATTGGGATTTGGAATCCCTTTTAACAATATTTATGGGTAAGTAAAAGATGTTAATACCGTATTAAAATAGTAATGTATATATCCATGCACCAATGTCCTAATGCATGCATCGCCATTATTTTAAGGAATATAAGTAAGTCGTCAAAAGTAAGTGTCGGCTAAAAAAAATGTTCCTAACTTATTAATGGTAAGCCCAAATCTATAAATAATGAATTTTGATACTCGTTTGCATTGAATGTAAATAAATTATTTATTACAAATTAATCAAACCAGATGTATTCAGAGCAATTTTATTTTAAAAGCTTAGCAGAGCGCTTTCGGCGTATTAGTCATCATAAGTGCTAACTCAAATGAGTTGGGCGTTTTTATGCGTAAAAAACATTATAATTAAAGGTGAACGAATGGAATATACTCACTTGTCAGTTAAGCCCAAGTTTTTCAAGTTTTTCCCAAGTTTTTCAAGTATTTAAAAAAAAAGAGAACGTTGGTCTCCTTAATGAAGGGTTAGGAGAAAAAAGCAGGTAAGTCATTTTTTTTGATATATTGAGATATTGGGAGCATTTAGTTCAGAATTAGCGTAAGTATCTTTAGAAACACTTAAACTGGATAAAAATCAGGCTAGTCAGCCGATATATGGCTTCAAAGTTTTACTATAAGGGAAAAAAAGCAAGAAGTCAAGCGAAAAGAGGAAAAAACCAGGCAAGTCAGTAATTATTACGAAACTCCGCCGCCGCCATTGCCACCTGGCACGGTTCCTGCTACCGCAATATTAGTGTGTCAACAGCGTTTAAAGCCGTTAGATTGTTTTTCGTTTACTATTGTTTCGTTAGTTTTGTATCATCTGTTTAGCTTTGTGTTTATGACTATACCGTAATGTTAAGCTCGGACGAAATTAATAAACTTCATAGTGAGCCAAAAAAAAAGGAAGAAAACTGGGCGGATGTCTGATGTAAATAAAAAATTAAGACTTGGGACACATGAAGCTGGTCCCCCTTGCCATTGCAAACGATTTAAGTGTTATGATTCAATCTCTGAACATAACAGAAAAGAGATATTACGCTACTTTAACCAGTTACAATCCCACGATGAACGAAATATGTACCTGGCTGGGCTAGTTACTGTAGGACACGTGTCACAGAGACGACTTCGAAAGGAAGAAGAGGAGGCGAAGTTGCGTGATGCTAGTTTTTCGTATAGAGCTCGAGTCACCGACGAGGCGGGCAATAAGGTTTATATTACTGTATGTGCAAAGGCATTTTGTTCATTACATGGCATTAGCAAAAATAAGATTTACTATGTGCAGAAAAGTTTAAAATCAATGGGTTGTGCACCTAAGGATAGAAGGGGTAAGCATTCTAAGGAACACAGACAGCTAAATAGGGTCACTGCAGCTCTGGTTGAGAACCATATCAAAAGTTTTAAAAGAAGTCTGAGTCATTATAGCCTTAAAGATTCAGGTACAACTTATTTTCCAGAAAGTCTAAACATAAAGAAAATGTATAAACTATTCAAAGAATTACACCCTGCAGCAGTGGTATCTTATGATACTTACCGGATGATTTTTAACACGAAATTTAATATTTCTTTTGGGTATCCCCGCACGGACTCTTGTGCAATTTGTGATGAATATACAGCAAAAGTTAAAGCTTTATCTGCGAAAACTGATAAACAACAAATTCGACAGCAACATATAATCATATTCTTCATAAGAGGGCGGAACGTTTTTACAACCATAAGAAGAAAGCCAAAATCCAGGCAAGAAAAAATAAAAAGAAAGAAGCTATTTGCATAGATTTCACTAAAAATGTCTTCCTGCCGCAGATAGCTACCAACGATGTATATTATAAACGTCAACTTTCTATATACCCCTTCAATGTCCACGTTCTTGCAACTGGTGAGTCCATTTTTTACGTGTACGATGATAGTGTTGCCAAAAAAGGAGCGAACGAAGTGGCCTCGTTCCTTTTTCATTTTATTATGAACTATTTGGATGACGAAGTTCAGGAATTGGAAATTTTCTGTGATTCTGCAGAAGGGCAGAACAAAAACTACACGAATTTAGATTCATTCATTACTTAACGAACAATCGCATCCATGGCCTCACAGACATTAAAATTACATTTCCTATACGTGGACACTCATACTTGGAGTGCGATAAAAATGTTGGTCTATGGAACATAAAAGCACCAATGGAAATACCAAAAGATTTTGAAGAAATGGTGAAATTATCACGATTGAAACCATCCCCTTTTACTGTTCTCAGTGTTACTAAAAGAATTGTATTGGATTGGAAGACAATATTGCTATCCAAGTATGCCGCTAAATACTCTTTTAAAACGCAGCAAAAGTCAAAGTCATACAAGCTTCTTCTAGCCATAGCCGTTTGCTACAATATTGCACGACGTACTTTGGAGAAATGCTGAAAGGCATTATTAGAGCACCGCGGCATAGTCAATAATTGCCAAAGGGGTTGTTTGAGCTTTCCTCTCCAGCTTACAATGGCACAGATTTCCAGAATACTCATAGAAAATTACAGAATACTAATTTACAGAATATTCTGTAAATCTGTGACAATGGTATGTTCTATTAAATATTATATTTTTTTACAAGCATTGCGTGGAAAAATATTACTTTTCAAACTAGCTAGATAAATAAATATTACTTAGTTTTAACAAAATCTTATTTTTTTAGGCCTCCTGCCAATTTCCAGGGCCAAATTCAACAATTAGCAAAGTTTAATTAGGTTTTGTAGCCCCTCTGCTGTCAAGTTCTTTCTCAATCTACGCCATGACTAATTTAATGCAAGTTACAATATAATTTGTAACAATCACCTTACATTGATGTGGTTTTTTTTCAGGTCTGGATCAATCTGGATGCAACCGACATCATGGAAACTCGCTTTTTACTTTCTAAAAACATAATACTGTAGTTATTTTTATATAAATAGTCTTTTGATAAGCTCTCATACTGATTTTGTACCGTTTTTAACATTAAATTGTGTTTCAGTTTCGTGAACAACTTACCTGCTTTTTTCCGCTCACCCTCTCTTTGTGTTTTGTTTACATTTTTTTGTGGTTTCTTAGATGGCGGGAAATACTATGTCAAATTAGGTAAGACTACATTTAACTTTACTTTAATATTTATATTATGCGAACCTATCAGTGGTAGTAGCGATAGATCGGTCTAGATGTCATTATCGCAAATGATATGCGGTAGTGCGAGTTGGTTATAAATTGGTGGCACAAATTAGACTACAACAGCGAATTTTTGTTCGGATAAGAAAATTGTTATCCTTTAGGGATGTAAAAGCGAACTTTTAAATTAGAAAATTGCCAATGCTTATAATTTTTTTTTTATTTTTTAATTAATTGTGGAATCTCCTATGTAATGGAATGTGAGGTCTGTTAAGGTTCACTTGTATAGTTAAACAAGAGGGATTTTTTATGAGCTCGTTGGTGATATAAATGTCCTCAAGAAAATCTAGTCGGTTATAGTTTTTAGAGGTAACCTGTTGGAAAATTTTAGAATTAGACTTTCGACTGAAATTATGGTTATTAGATTTTATATGTTCACCAAATGCAGAAGAGGGTCTACTTAAGTGCTCGGCTATGCGTGTTTTTAAGGGTCTACAAGTTTTCCCACATATGAACAATCACAAGAATCACACTGCAATCTGTAAATACCACTCCTTGATAATGTGTCAATCTTTGGTATTGATCAAAATCGAACCCAAGTTGTTTTTAGTTTTATAAGAAATTTGTAATTCTGATTGGTGTTTAATGAAGCTATTGTTGATTTTCATATTTAGATGAGAATTAATGAATGGTAGAGATATGAATTTACTATCTTTTTTAACATCAGGAAAGATCTGTTTTTTAATTTAAGCTAATTTTATTTTTCTGATACTACCACTCTGATAGGTTCGCATAATATAAATATTAATTTTAAAGTAAAGTTAACTGTAGGCTAACCTAATTTGACATAGTATTTCCCGCCATCTAAGAAACCACAATAAAATGTAAACAAAACACAAAGGAGACCAACGTTCTCCCCTTTTTTAAATACTGTTCGTCCTGTTTAGCGTTCTGTATAGTCTTAAGTGTGTCTAAATGTTGTGTATAAGTTTAGTAATATCAAATGTGTTACCACTATGGTAAACTTCTGGGCTTAACTGACAAGTGAGTATATTCCATTCGTTCTCCTTTAATTATAATGTTTTTTACGCATAAAAACACCCAACTCATTTCAGTTAGCACTGATGATGGCTCATACGCCGAAAGCGCTCTGCTAAGCTTTTAAAATAAAATTGCTCTGAATACATCTGGTTTGATTAATTTGTAATTAAATTAAGGTAATTGTCCTTCGAGCAACACAGCCACTTCCCTCTTTAAATTATTTATTTATTTATTCATTTATTTATTTATTTATTTATCAACGTATATAACATTTCAAGTACTTATTAATAATTAAGAGTAGTCTTAAGTAAAAACTATAATACTAATAAACAATACTGTGCTAAACCTAATCCAAAGAGTGGGAGTAGGGCACTATCCCAAGATAGTTGCCCTAGCTGACGACTTAAATTTATTTAAAGATGTACTGAAAAAATTAAGATCTTTTGCAAATCTATTCACTGTAGAAGCTATTCTATTTATAGGACTGTTTAGTAGATAGGATGTTCTGCAAAAGGGAATATAGAGAAGCGCCTGACCTCGTGTTGTGTAAGAAGATACATGCAAAGAGAAAAGGCACAGACATTCCGGACTTCTAACAATACCATTCAGAACCTTAAACGCAAAGCAAACATCAAGGAACTGCCTTCTACTTGATAAGGAGTTTATGCTCAGGTAGGACATGGTCTCTGAACATGTCCAGTAAGATCCAGGCCTGACTTCATAAGAGTATATCTGGCAAACCTGATAAACTTGTGCTGGATATTTTCAAGCCTCTCAATGTGAATCAGAAAATGAGGTGACCAAACAATATTGGAGAATTCGAGAAGAGATCTCACCAGGCAAATATATAGTGTCTTCAATGCTGACACATTAGTAAAGTCTTTGCAAGATCTTTTGATAAAACCAAGCAGTTTATTAGCTCTATTTACAGTATTTTCGAAGTGGTGGGAGAAAGTAAGACTCGGGTCCAGAAAGACACCCAAATCCTTGACTGAGTCAAGCTCCTTCAAGGGGATACCATCAATAACATATTGACAAGGAGGGGAGACCCTTAAACGAGTAAACCTCATAAACCCACATTTCTTAACATTCAATGACATTTCATTTGACTTACACCAGGAAAACACTCTGTTTATATCTCTCTGAAGCACCAACTGATCCTGAGAGGAGGAAATCCGCCGAAAAATTTTCAAATCATCAGCGAAGAGCAAAAACTCAGACTCCAGTAGGGAGCCGAGGTGATTGATAAAGAGACTGAATAACAATGGTCCCAAATGGGAGCCCTGAGGGACCCCTGAAGTTGTCAAAAATGGGTTGGACAAAAAACCACCAATTTTAACACGCTGCTCTCTATCCATCAGATAAGACTTGATCCAAAGTAAAAGAGATCCGCTGATGCCGAGATCTGAAATATGAGAGATAAGAATATTATGGTTGACCTTATCGAAGGCTTTACTAAAGTCCGTGTATATCGCATGTGTTTCATTACCGTCGGCAAAAGATTTGAAGATATAGTTGCTAAAAACAAACAAGTTTGTATCCACAGAACGACCTCTGGTGAATCCATGCTGTTGATCTCCAATTATTTCCTGAAATGTGCCAGATAGGACCACCTCTACACAGTGCTCGAACAGCTTAGGAATTGCAGAGAGGATACTAATGGGACGATAGTTAGTTATGTCACTCTTATTTCCAGATTTATAAATAGGACATACATGAGATAGCTTCCAGTTCTCTGGAAAAGTTCCAGAAGTTAGGGACAAATTGAAAATATGAAAAAGTGGAAGGAAAAGGGAATGGCTGCACTCTTTCAAAAGCCTGTTTGGAATTCCATCGGGACCCGCTCCCTTTCTGCTGTCCAGTTTAGCTAATGCTGTTTCAATTGTAGTAGCATTAAGGAACACGTGGTTGATATGGTTAAATTTACATGAGGTATCGAGACCGTCAGAGGCATTAGAAGGGTTAGTATTCTTGTTAAATACAGATAAAAAGTGGGTGGCAAAGAGATTTGCAATAGAAATACCAGTATCGGCCCTGAGATCATGAAGGAACATCTCATCTGGAACGGTAGAATCGCTTTGATTGGACTGAAGTCTTACAAATTTCCAAAAGGTCTTGCTATCGTTCTCTATTGCATTTTCGGCTCTCTCAATGTAATGTCTGTAGCATTCACTAGATAATGAACGGCATTCTGAGCGCAGAACACTAAAACTTAAGTAATCAGTATTTGATCCTGACTGTCTGTACCTTCTATGTGCTATTTTTTTCTGAATAACTAGACTTTTTAGTTCTCTAGAAAACCATGGTGGATAATGTTTCTTGGGAGAGTGTTTTTTTATTGGCACAAACATATTCAAACAATCATAAACAACAGAATAGAAGTTTGCAACAGTGGTATTTAAGTTATCGTTAACAATTATAGACATCCAGTTGTATGTAGAAATGTAGTTATTTATAGACACAAAATCTGCTTGATTAAAGTTGTAAAAATATGTTATAGGTAGTTCTAGGTAATTGGACTTACTATTGGGTAGTTGCAGCTCAAGAGCAGGATGGTAAGGATCTGACCCGACTAAACCATTACATTTAGTTGTTAAAGTGGAATGAAAAGTTGTAAAGCAAAGGTCAAGAATTGTTCCATGATCATTAACCACTGCATTGAGCTGCATTAAACCTAGAAAAGTGAATGTGTCACATAAAAGATTTTCTTTATCAGATGTAACATTATTTGGGGTTAAGCCATAATGATCATCACTAGGTAACCATGAAATATTAGAAAGGTTAAAGTCACCAACAATAAGAACATTATTAAAGCTCTCGCAACTTTGGTAACAGAGGCACAATGCGCTGCATACACAGATAGATCCATGGATGGAGGAACATAAATGCAGCCAATGCAATAATCCTCGCCATCACCAAGACGCACAGAGATCCAGATTTCTTCAAGTGAATTGTCAGCAGTTGGCAAACGATGGGATTTCAGGGTGTTGCTCACTGCTAGGAGCACACCCCCGCCTCTACTTTTTGAACTGTTACTAGTGTTGCGGTCCGTTCTATACACACAGTAGTTGGAGCTAAGGAATTCACCTTCGTTGACTGTAGGATCCAGCTAAGTTTCAGTTAGGGCAAGAATGTGGTAGTCTTCTGCTTGGGCAGCACAGAGAAATCCCTTTAGTTTAGTTTTTAAGCCCCTCACGTTCTGATAAAAGAACGATACATCATCTACTGTGGGCGCTGAGACAGTGTTGGGTCTAACTGAAAATTCGCCCCTCGGCCCTGAGTGCGCCTGGGACGAAATTCCTTGACCGCTATACCGGCTGGCCAGAGGTTCGGGTCAAGTAGTCCCTTCAGTAGGGACTCTTTTACCCCTATCCTAAAGGATACAACATCCTCATTCTTATCCAATATGGCACATTTAACATCTGAGATGTTTAGTTGCTTCTCAAGGTATTTTAGAATCTGCTGCTCAGTAGTGTCCGGATTGCATCTGCCCAAATACAACCACTGACGTCTATCAGCTGCAGATAGTGAAGAAGCTTCAGAAGAAGTTTCAATGATGACTGTTTGTCTGCCAGGGTTAGTTCGATGGATTGATTGTGGTGTCGACCTATTCTGTGATTTTGCTTCAGAATTGGCGCCAGCCATTGAAGAGCTACTAGACCTTGATCTGATTGGATCAACCCTTTTTGCGTAGGTATGGGCTACTGTTTCTGTTTCTATCGGCAAAGACACAGTATTGTCCGGAGACAAAGATGTTAGAGAAGTTATATTAGTTGGGGGGCAGGATGACTTTGATGGAATAAGATCCTTGAGCATGTTTAAATCCTCTTCCAGTGTTGTCAACCTGGCCTGTAGCGCTTCATTTTTTGCTTGTAGTAGTTTTAACAATTCAGAATCACTGTTTGAGGCGGAAATGCCCTTTCCTCTGATTCCTTTCTCGACCAATCTCATAAGTCCCTCCTGGAATGCAATATTAGCATCATGAAAACCACAAGAAATTTGGTTGGTGATTGTGTTTTGAAAGGATTTCATTTGAGCTTCCAGAAAAATAGCCGCATTTGTTGGGGAGCTGTTATCCGTGCTGGTTATCCGCAAGCTGGGTTTGCACACAGAACACACAAAACACATGACTCTAGTCTTCATTTGAGTGACCTGAGCCTCTGATGTAGTAAATTTTGAACATGATAAGCAATGCACGACATTACAGAAGTCGCAAACAATCTTATATTTTACCTCTCTATCTGTTAGACTTGCACCACACCTTCCGCAAGCCATGATATAGATCAAAATAGCAATTTAACAGGCTCCCAAAAACTCCAAATCCGAAAACACGGTGACTTGGAAATTATTATTAAAAATCAACAAATCCAATTCTTCAAACTCGTTGGCTTAAGCAGAGCGGCAAAATAAATACGAAGAATATTCAGGTATTGATTCTTATAGACGCACAAAAAAAAAAACGTATTGTTATCTGAGAATTTCTATTGTTTCCACTGAAAATCACAATTACTCACGAACCACCAATCACTAACAGTACCAGATCAGAATATTGCAAAGACAATACCAAGAAGCAGAAAATATGTAAGAATCTGAAGTCTACCTCTTTCTAATCGTGTAAAATAAAGCAAATTCGCGGAGCGTAAGAATGCGCGTATTTACAGATGAAATTTCGACAAACAATTCTTTATTGCCTATTTTCATAAAAAAATAAAATTGATTTTTTAAACATTAAAAACTTAACTGATGATATGATAAAAGAATTAATTCCCTGTATAAGCACTAGAATTAAATTCTGTCAACATTTGGAGCAGTACAATAAAAGAAGCCAATCTACTGGGGATCAAAACATACAAGTGTTTTAGATCCAGAAAATATTTCTATGGTATAGTTAATTAAATTTAATATTAAATTAGTTTGAGATAAAACATATCATAAATTGACATTTTAGATTTTAAACACCATATCTGATGATGCTGAAAACAGTGATGTTGCATCAACATCAACATCAGAATTGACATTAGTACTAATCTATTATAGAGACATTGCATTTTGTGGGATTGAAGACTTATTGAGCCAAGACAACAGAATGCCGGAGTTTGAACTTCATACATTATTAACAACTGCTTCTTACGGCTGTCTAATTTTAAATTATTATAAAGTACATACAGTACTGAATAGTTATATGAAGACTAAATTAGTAGACATCATAGGCAGACACATCTATGACTACATAATGAAATAGTAAGTTTAATTTTAAGCACTTTAAAATACAGGATGTTCTATATATGAAAATATTTCAGAGGGAGATTCCAGACAATATTTTATGACAAAAGTTAATAAACGTGTTACAAGTTAACAAAATGTAAAAATTAACAAATGCTCTAAGATCTTTAACCATGTATTTGTTAATTTTGAGACAAAATATTTCTGTGTAAAAATATAACACTTTCTCGATGTATTTCTTCCAATTTGATGTTTTCCTTTCAATATACAAGGTATCAAATTTAAAAAATATTTCAAGGACTTAAATAAAATTCTATGAAATAAATTTTTAGATATTTAATATTATTTTTATATTTAGATATTAAAATTTTAGAATTTTAGATAGTTTTATTTACATAACATTATAAATTGAAAGGAAAACGTCAAAAATTACTTGAAATACAGTGTGTCCAAGATAAGGATGTCTATCATGGAGATCTTGGCAGCTATAGGAGATACGAGGTTGATTAAATTAGAGAAAAGTTGCGCATTTTAGAGCCTAACAATACGCCGTTTAGAAAGTTTTAAAATTTTTAGTAGATCCGGAGACATTCGAGAACAAC
Organism: Anthonomus grandis grandis; assembly: GCF_022605725.1. NCBI lineage: Eukaryota > Metazoa > Arthropoda > Insecta > Coleoptera > Curculionidae > Anthonomus > Anthonomus grandis. Next base: position 23,510,096 of record NC_065555.1, read on the forward strand.
CAAAATTTGCCGATTTCGTTTTTATTTTTTTCTGGCGTTATTTAAAGAGATATGGAAAAACAAAAAACACTTTCTCATGGCCACTTTTTAAGCTCTAAAAAATAACATTGCGAGATTTTTCGTACGACATTTCGTTTCGAAGAAATCATCGTCAACTTAATTTTTTTATATGGCGCGTAAAAAAATTACACCCTGTATAAAATAGCATATTTTTTTACGATTACAACGATGTATGACAGAATATGTTTCTACAATATTTTAATTGTAAAAAATGATTTTTATAAATACAATCCGATAGTTTTGATGTAGAAGCGTTGATTGAATATTTAGGTAAGTAGTAATATCCAAATATTCAATCAACGGTAGTAGGCTGTAAAATAATGACGTTGAGAAAATGTCAAAATTAAATAAAAATTAAAAGTTAGAGTAGTTTTTGTTATAACCATTATTTTTTATTCTTTTTATCTTAAGTGAAGTAAATAGTTATAATTATTTGATAAATTTAGTTGCCATTGTATTTTTAAACTCTATTTTTGCGTCTTGTTGCTAGTTTTTTTTGCTACAAAATGGAAGACGCTTACCAAAATCTACTGCCCATTTCATTTTGAAAAAACATAAATACCACCCGTTTAAATTCAGAATCTGTCAAGGCCTCAAACCTCGTGACGAAGAAAGGCGCAGAACATTTTGTGAATGGTACACCAGAAAGTGTCAGGAGGATGAAACATTTCCTCATAGGATTATCTGGTCCGACGAGAGCATGGTTACAAATAATGGAATTTTTAACCGGAAGAACACCCATTATTGGTCAAGAGATAATCCCCGAGTACACCGAATGGCTAGACATCAGCACCGTTTCGGTTTTAATATGTGGGTTGGCATTTTTGGAACAGATTTAATAGACCCCTTTTTTTAAGTACAACAACTCCCTTTCCTCGGAGCGGTATCGCAACTTATTGGAACGCGATTTGGAAGAATCCTTGGACAACTTACCGCTTGCCAAGGTTAGAAACTATTGGTTTCAGCAGGATGGTGCGCCCGCACACAATGCCCTAATCGTGCGAGAGTATCTATCGAACAGATTTCCGGAAAAATGGATAAGAACACATTCAACAGTTCAGTGGCCTCCTCGTTCCCCAGACACAACTCCGCTCGAATTTTTCTCTGGGGCTATTGCAAAAATTATGTTTACAGTCGTGTTTTTAAATCTGCACACAGAAAAATCCCGATGGATTTTTTCACATTTTGTTGTGTAAAAAAAAATTTTTAATTTTAATACACAATTGTTAGATAATATCTCACAGTCCTGTATAAAAATTCTCAGGCATTTTGTATATGTTTTAATGTGTATAATTCATACAATTATTGCATATTAAATTAATACACCATAAGTGGATATTAATTATTAAGATGATGTGTATAAATATTCCACATTATTTTTTAAAATCCAATGTAGTTTGGTAAAAAATCTAGTATATTTCTACTACAATTTTTAATTAATTTTTTATTCTGGCTTGTGTTGATTTTATTTACAATTATGTAGAATAAAAAAGATTCTTGCTAATAATTATAATATTAATAATACACAATTGTGTAAAAAGGGGGACGCGCCCGACGCCTTTGCCTTTGCCGCTAGAACTTCGTTGTTAGCGTCAATGTTGCCAGATTCAATATTAAACAGTTGTAAAGGTATGCATCAAAATTTGCAGTCGATTTAAAGTTGTTAATTGAAAATGATTTAATAGGATATTTAAAAATATGCCCAATTAGCATAAGTTCTAATTTTATTTATTTAAATAATATCGTGATAATAACACGCGCAAGGAAAAAGGAAACGTAACTTTTTTAATTGGCGGTGTAATCTTTAAGATACATTTAATTTGGCAGCATTGCTATAATTCCCAGTGTCACAGGTGTTCAACTGTTCATTCTTCAGTCCTTCAATCAACCGGCCGGCATTAATTTGTTTTAAAGTTTTTTCGTTTCGTTAAGTGTTAAAATTGCATAAGAAAAAAATGGATATATTCGTTGAAGATAAACTTAAGGAGTGGGGTTTATTGGACCAACTCCAGGAGCATATTATTATGTACCTGTAAATAAAACCCCTAGCTTAAAACTGTATGTTGTTAATATGTAGGTATGTACCTACATAAGAATTTTCGTTGTATTTCGTTGAAAAAAGGTCTTTAGATCTAGCAGAAAATATATAGGGCGTTTTATTTAATAAAATCAACTTATTGCTATTGTTTTATTAACTTTGCAATAAGCTTTTGTTTTTTTTTACAAATCTAAAAGATAATACGGAAGGAAGTATGCAACTTTTGTATAAAAAGTTTTTTCCAATCACTTACAGTACCCCTGTTTATGGGCACGCAAATATAAAAAATGACCCTGTACATAAATGTATGTGTTTATTAGCCTTATTTAAAATCCTGTTTTTACAACTAAGAATTTCCATTTTAAGTTCCTATTTGCGTTCCTAATGTGTATTTGTAATACTACTACTAAAGTTTTTTTGTTTTGTTGTGCAGGTTATGTGTACGTTTTTAAAAGGTATTTAAATAAAAAAATGTTTTTTTTAAAACAATTGAATTTTTTTACCCTACCTATGCAACTAAAATTTTTATATAACATAAATGTTAGAGTGCTTGGGAAAAACAGTCAATATGGAAAAAAAGTCATAATTTGCTTAAAATTAAATAAGTAAATTAAGTAACGCGATGGGAAAAAGTGGGGCCTAACGTTTGATAAAAAGAAAATAAATCAAATTAGGAAAATACATATTCAATCTGTATTTTTCTAATATGACTACTTTTCTTACCAAACGTTGGGCCTCACTTATTTTCCATTTTTTAAAAAAATTATTTTATTTTATTCAAATTTATGACCTATCCTGTTTTTCCCAGGCGCCCTAGAATTTATTATTATACAGATTTATGACGAAATTCTCTAAAACGTATTTTAAGTTTTTAAACAATTTGTTTATTTTTTTTATACAAATATATTGATTATTTTAAAATTTTTATGAATATAAATACAAAATATTGTAATAAAAAACTCCAGTTCTTATGTTAATTTGATATACAAACCTAAAATAAGTAACCTATACTATATTTAAATTTATAAAACAATATATAGTATTATAATATTATAATATTTCCTTTATTGCCAACAAAATCAAAATAAATTTGACAAAGCAACGTCAAGCAGAAATGGTGAATTCCCTAAAATAGATTCACGATGAATATTGCATATAATAAGAAACATGATACAATCAAATACATATAAAATAAAATGAGATAGACTAACAAACAGTAAAAGTTAAAACAGCAACTACAAAGTTAAAATTACAATATCAATAAAGGAAGTTCAAAATATATAGAATATGTACATATATGTAACAGGTTCACAGGTCTGGCACATCAAAATCTAAATTTAAAATCATAAAAGCACTTATCTAAAAGAAACTGACTAGTGGCTTTCCTAAATTTAACACTATTATTAATGGATTTTATTTCTGGTGGTAATAACCCATATGCTTTAACTGCCATATAATAAGGACCCCTTTCAAAAAACGCTGAACCATGGGCTGGTGCCCGAAGATCTCCCCTCCCCCTTGTGATTACTGCAATATCAGTGCCATATTGGTCACTGTTTACTGAAAAAAGGTGTGGGTGCCTTTTGACAAACATCACTAAGGACATAAAGTAGATTGAAGGCACAGTCATTATGTTCAGTGATTCAAAATGTGGTTTGCATGATGTTCCAGGGCGCAACCCCAGCATAGCTCTAATGATCCTTTTCTGAACTACAAAAATTTGAGGAGCCACAGAGGATGATCCCCAAAACATCACACTATAGGCAATCAATGACTGCACCCCTGCAATATAAAACTGTCTTATGGAATTTACTGTTAATGAATATTTTAGTCTTCGCACTAATGCACAAAAGATATTTAGTTTAGATTGGAGCACCCTCACGTGTTCCTCCCAGCCAAGAGCAGTGTCCAAGGTGACCCCTAAAAATTTAACTGTGTTTTCCACAGGTACTGATTTGCCTCGCATTTTCAAATAAACAGACTCTGTTAATTTGGGATTTTTCTGAAATAGCATTAGACCAGTCTTTTCGCAGTTCAGAATTAACCCTGCCTCATCACACCAATCCTGCATTGTCCCCGCTGCACATGAGCACTCGTTAGCCAGGCTCCCAAAATCCTGCCCCACCACGACAGCCGATGTATCATCAGCATACTGGCAGAGGAGTCCCGCAGCCACCTCATCTGAAAGTGAATTCACATACAATAGAAACAGCACAGGACCGAGAATCGAGCCCTGTATACCTGTAATAATACAATCAAATTGTATTATTATACACAATTTGTAATAAAATTTAATAGTTAAAATGAAAGAAAATAAAATATATTGTTAAAACAACCTACACTAATGTGTGTATTTAAAATGCACAAATTGTGTTTTTTTCCTGTACATACCATGTTAAAAAAACACTAAGAGTTTGCTTTTTTACTGAACAATTATATTAAATAAATATAAAATATTGTCGAATTTAAGTACACAAATAGTGTACTATATATACAATAAAATAAATCAAATTGATACACAATTTGTTGACTATAGAACGACAATTGTTTAAACACAATAGCATTGAGAAATTCTACACAAATTGATTCTGTACCATTTCCAGAATCAAATTGTATGTAAAATCTATACAATTGTTGAATTTTTATTCACCTATTTTTAAGAGTGTGAGGATCAGCTAAGGAGAATAGTTCTTGAACTATTTTTTCAAATTTGAACATTTATTACTATGATTTAAATTAGTATTTTTGGGTTTCTAGTAGTTAGTTTTTTAATTTAATAATGTGTTTAATTCTTTAAACTAATCACGTGACCTAGCTACGTGACGGTATATGAATAAAGTTTTTAAGTTGTCAATAACGTGATTTTTATTTAGTATTTCAAAATATGAGTAATAGCAGCCTACTACGCCATACTCAGCATCATCATTTCACCGCCTACTACATCAAAACCATCGGAATTTAATAAAAATCCAATTTTTAATATTTAAATATTGTAGGAACATATTGTGTCATACATCATTATAATCGTAATAAAATATGCTATTTTATACAGGGTGTACTTTTTTTACGCGCCATATAAAAAATTAAGTTGATGATGGTTTCTTCGAAACGAAGCGTCGTACGAAAAATCTCGCAATATTATTTTTTAGAGCTTAAAAAGTGGCCATGAGAAAGTGTCTATTTTTTTCCATATTTCTTCAAATAACGGCAGACAAAAATAAAAACGGTTTTTCTCGAATATCTCCGGAACTACTCAAAATTTAAAAACTTTCTAAACGGCGTATTGTTAGGTTCTAAAATGCGCAACTTTCCTATAATTTAATCAACCTCGTATCTCCTATAGCTGCCAAGATCCCCATGATAGACATCCTTATCTTGGACACACTGTATAATATATTTCGACCTAAAGAATATAATATATGGTTAAGGAGACTTTTTTGTATCTCGCTTTAAGTTCTTAATTAAGCAAAAAAAAAAAACAATAATAAAACTAAAAACTTTACTATCGGTTGAGTTTAAACTAAATTTGAAAAAAAAATCCGCGTATGATTTATATTTTCTTCTCAATGTGAGTTTAGTATTTTGTATATCCAGGCCTTTGTAAACAACAAAATCTGTCTGAATGTCAAATCTGATGCGCATTAATTGAACATATCTTGTTAGAAAACTAAATTTTTTAAAAGGTTTAATTTAATCTATGTATTAATGAACACTGGTTCTGATAATTTACATTATAAAGCATACAATCTGGATTTTGATAACTCGTATATATTATTAGATGTTAACACATTTTTTATGGATTTCCAGTTTTGCTAAAAAAACATCAAAAAATACATCTTGTGCCGTGTTAATATGTTTAATTGGGGAAACAATTATAATTTCAAAAAAGTTCCTGAGATTAAGTACGAGTAAGTAGTTGACTTCGGCTATATCCCCATATTTTGCATCTGTTTTTAAAGTTTCTTTTATTGATTTATTTACCTTTAAAAAAGTATTTTTCATGAAGCTTATTTATTTAAAGAAATTAATGTTAAGAAAAAGTTTGTTTTGTTTCATACGTTAAGTTGGCATTTGCGACCTTTATTTTATAATAAATAGGAAAAACGTGTTCGTTGCATTTTCATTTGATGATCCTAAAACGAAGAAGTGTATTTAAAAATCTATTTAAAATATAACTGATATTAACTCATCAGAGGAGCTATAATATCTAAATGAACAGAAAATTCAAAATTGATTTTCTAGATAGGTATAACAAAAGATGCTTTTCTTTAACACGTAGGCATCCTTTCTATCTCATACTTTTTTGACCTACAATGCACATTAGGAAACTCAAACGTACAATTGCGTAGTTGTTAAATAAATGCTACGTTTTAAGACAATATTGACAAATATATTTTTTTAAGTGGGTCTACTTTACATGTTTTTAAAGCTATATTTTTAGCTTTATCTTTTACGCAACGTAAAATACCAGATTTTTTAAATTTATTTCAGACTAAAACGTAGCATTTAAAAAACCCATTAAAATTTTCAATTTTCTAATTAAATTTGTTCAAAAAAAAAATAAGAGAGAAGGGAACCAATCAAAGAAAAGCACTGTAATTAAAAGAAATATAATCCATACTTTCTCTAAGAAAAACATATTACATTATTGTAATGTGTAAGAATATCAATACGTTTGTAAAGTGGAAAATCAATACTAATCATCTTGATATAAACTATATCAAAATATAATTTTTCGTCCACAAAGAATATTCATTCCTTACAATCAACAGTTGTTCTTAATTCAAGAAATTATAACTCTCATGTCAATAATAATTAATGTAGTATCAAGAATAAAGCTATACTTGATACTAAAAACTATACTTAATATAAATATATGCGAATCTTCAATAAAAGAGATTTGTTCTTTTAGGAAGTATATTCGGCTCTTAAAACCTAATAGATATTCTTGATTCAAGAGAAGAACACTTATCATGTAAATAATAATGAATCTATATTATTAAAAAGAAAGCTATACTTAATTATAAGGTTCTAAAGCTTGGAATAGGAACAAAGTTACTTAACTTTCAAGTATATGGATAGCTGCAATACAAAGTTAACTACACTTGCGGAATGGGAAGATGATGATATTCTTAAAATAATACGATTTATCTTCAATTCAGTTTAGCTTTTTTCCGTGTAGATAATAGGAAACCTGATCGCCCTTTTCTAAATAATTTTGTGGTAAAAAAAAAAAACATAAAAATATTAGGAATGCAAGTGTGTAAAAATTTTGGGGAAATGGTAAATAAAAATTGGCAGAATATTACAAATAATGTTTCAACGAACAATTAAATTATAATTTAAAATCAATTAAGAACTCTGGACATTATACGAAAAAACTGTCTAATAAACATATATGCTTTATCCAAAATATGGTATATGGCACAAGTAATTCCAATACCAAAACCAAAGTCAATCTCTTGTTTGCATTATCCGGAAATAAATTTGGTCTAGAAGGCTTTACGGAGTGAGTAGGCAAGAATTGAAATTGATGCCAAAAAATGGAGGGTTAGGCGTAATTAATATAAAGGCTAAAACATTTGCTCTTTTAAGTAAAACACAATGGCAATCCTTATCACACGAAATTAACAAAATCTGCTAAAAATCTATTCTAAATAGTATGTTAGAAAATCAACATAACGAAATAAATAAAAAATTGTAAAAAACATATTATCTAAAATAATAAAATATCAACTAACTCTTGATTCGATCATGTTGCAACAAAATAAAAAAAGCATACATTGAAAAAAAATCCCTCAATGAAATGAAAAGATATATGGCCTCTAATAGAAAATAAAAATATTTCCACGAAATGGCCAAGTTCGGTGTCCCTAGCTATAAATAATGCAATTCCGGTTCAAGAAAAATTACAGAGACGTAGCATGTCTTTTTCAAACATTTTTTTAAAGTGTTTAGCGCTAGCAAAGTTTACTAAATAAAATAGTATTATATAAAAAAGTATTTTATTCAGTAACCTTTGGCGCTAGATAAATAATGTCCAATTTAATGGTGATCTAGAATTGGGTTAATAACTTAGTATTACGAAGTGGACAAAATAATAAACAGTTACGACGGTTGGCTATATTAGGTCAAAATTAGCAACAAAAAAGACTTATCTGAAATTTTTTTATATTATATTTTTTTATTTTATTTTAAGATGAAAATATTTTAGCTGAAGTATTAAAAACCGAAGGCTAAGAAAAACAAAGGAAAACTAGTATTATTGTTCAAAAAATCTTTAGTATTTAAGCTACACTATTATTTTATAATTAGGTATATGTATATACAGGGTGGTTGATGGTACCTTAGTCGTTTACGGAGAACGGTAAATAGAATTTTTTTGAAAATTTGGCATCAAGGGTTTCAGCTTATTCCATAAAAAAAAATGCACATATATCACAATTTTTGTATCTAGCGGTAAAATCACTAATTTTGAGCAACCCTGTATAGCGTAGAATACATTTTTATAGTGAAAACTAATGTACAATACTTCCGTAAATTACTTTAGTTCCAGTGCCGTAGTAATAAAAATTTATTTGGAACTATGTCTTGATCAAAAAATAAAGAAAATAATGAATTTCCGGAAAACCACTAAAGATAGGTATAGGAACAACTTATACAAAAACAATCACAAAGTGATAGCGGATCGGAAAATAAAATAATATACACATTCTATTTAAGTGCCATTGCCAGTTAGAAGACCTATTATTAAGCGTATTCCACTTCTGTTTAGACGCATTATTTACTGATACAGGTAGAGAGCATATGTGCCTATATCTTTTCTCTGTTTTTCGTTTGTATGTAGAAATTTCCTGGTCAAACAATGCAGTTTTCACTTTTTGTTACTAACGTTAGTGTAATGGCAAGACACCCAAACAACCAGCTTATCTAGGACCTTTATTGTAAATTGAAGCTCGCTGCTCTCAGGTCAGAACAGATTAAGGTAATAGTTTCGATACGGGGCGTGTCTGTTATTTAAAATCCTACCTGTAATTTAACACAGCAATTCTACCTTTTCATCAGAAGAAATATATATTCTTAGGCGGCATACGACCAGATTTATGCATCATCGGTTTCACCAGGCCGAGGTGCCCCAAGCCTGTATACAGTCTTTGAGGTCTCAAATTGTTTTTCCAGGATCACAAGGCTCAACAAAGTTTCAAGGGGCTTACTTTTAATCGTTCACACAATTTTTTCTCATCATTTCGGCCATTAAATGGTAGCTCTGTATATGAAAAGAGGTTTAGCTCATGCAGGTCCAAAGCATACTCAGAAGATAAAATTAAGGTGTCCAATATATCTGTAACATTCTTCAACCCTGGCAAAGAAGTGCAACACTCGATTTTGGGACAGAGATAGCTATAATTTATTCCTACAAATTATATATCTTCGTTTCTTTACTTAGCTTACCGATGAGATATTTAGCTTTAAAGGAGTTATTTTATCTGATGGTATGTAAGGCCTTGACTTGACCTCCTTAATCCTCTTCTATTTTCCAGAGTCTCTTCTTTTTGCCTTTCTGTAAGACTAGGTTTATTTAAGCTTAACCTTTAACTTGATAAACTTAAAAAAATGTTAATAAAACGGGCAAATTGGTGTAAATCAAAAAACTCTGTATTTGGTTATCTCTACACAATTGACCAAACCGGGAAATAGAAAACAACCCTCCTCCACTAGTAATAACTACTTCGGCATGAGATGGCTGAAAATTTTCTAATGTTTGTCTTTCGCTCGGCTGTTACTCGAAGACATCTGGGTTGAGTTGAATTTTTGAAATTATTTTAATAATGACACACACAGATTATCTGCAATACCTAAGATATTATTATGAAAATGTAAATACGTTAATTATTTTGCTAGTTTTTGTACAATTTTATTAGTATTCTGTAGTTAAAGTTGATTCGTAGGGTTTCTTTAGGGTTCTACTTACGTTTGGTTTATTATTTTCATCTATAGTGTTTAGTTTTTAAGTAGTTCATCTTGTTTGAGAGCCCCATTTTGGCCCCAATTTAGGTTATTTAGGTTATATTATTGTAAATCCCTGTAGTTCTAATTTTCTAGAATTTGTATACTTGCTTGCTTTGACTGTCAGTATTCTCCTAAAATTATTGGTCTCTTTGAGCAAAAACAATGAAGATAATTCTAAATATTTCGAAACTGTTCCATCGGGTTTTAAAAAGGACGCGCTTCGTGACAAATCATTCAGTTTTAATTGTTTAGTCAGTTTTTTACCTTGGAAACAATTAAACGACAGTCAAGGCGAGTTAGGTTAGTGTTTTTGACGTTGACAATAAAAGTGTGTTCCCGAATTTCGTTACAATTGGTGTCAGAAGTAAAGGATATTTGGAAGCTCATTTTAGTGGATGCCTTTAACAAGAACTCAGGCCAAGATGGAGACCGAGAAATTGATGGAGCTGCTATTGAGGAAGTTTGACGAGCAAAAAGTAGAACAAGAAGAACGAGAGTGTAAGCAGAGAAAAGAACAAGAAGAACGAGACCTCAAACAAGAAGAAAGAGACCGTAAACAGAGGGAAGAACAGGAAGAGCGAGATAAGAAACAGAAAGATTTACTTAAGACAATTAAATCTGACCTGAAGAAAGAAAATGAAGACCTGATTCGAACCATGAAAGATGACTTACTAAATTTAAAAGATAATCTTAAAAAGGAGCAGGAAGAACGAGACAGAAAACAAGAGGAACGAGTTTTACAACTTAAAGAAGATCTGGAGAAGAATCAGAAACAATTAATGACTAACTTTGAAGCAACAGTAGAAGAAGAATTGGGACAAGTACAAAAAAAGATCCAAGAACTAGAGATGAAAGTAAAACAGACCCCTCTTTATCCCGATCCTAGAATGGAAACAATGATGAAAGTAAAGCCACCAAAATTCGACGGCAAGAAACAAGCAAGCATAGAGTACCTATTTGAATCAATTTGAGGCCGCTGCTAAGGGAAATCGCTGGGATAACGAAGAAAAGGCAATCAATCTTAAGCTAAGCCTTAGAGGAGAAGCTACAGAAATATTAAGAATGGTGCCATCTGAGGATCAGCTCAATTTCGACGTACTGGTGCGTACCTTAGAGATGAGATACGGTGAAGCCCATCTACAACAAGTGTACCAGGCTCAATTGAAATCTAGAAGACAACAACCCGAGGAAGGACTCCAACAGTTTGAGGCCGATGTTGCTCGATTAGTAAATCTGGCTTACCCTTCAGCCCCAACAGAGTTCCGAGAACAAATTTCTATAAATTATTTTATTGACGGAGTTCGAGATCCAGATACTAACCACGCTCTAAGGATGGCTCATCATAAAAGTATTTCAGAAGCTTTGGCCCATGGACTAGAGTATGAGGCAGCTTTTCAAGCAACTAGAAGGCAGACACGAATAAGACAAATCAGAACTCCGGAAAGTGATCTCGAAGATCGCCTAAAGAAGATTGAATCATTATTAGCGAGGAAACCTAAAAGACTATTGCAATGCTGGAATTGCAATGAGGAGGGGCACCTTAAACGTCAATGCCCCAAGCCTTTAAGAGATCCAAGGAACCAGGAAAACTTCAACTAGTCAGCTTTATGGGGCGCAAGCTGGCTGGGTGCTACCAAGCCCCACGTATAAGACTAAACCGGCTGCCACATCCTGGAGAGAGCTTGGTAGTACCGGGAAAAATATGCGGCCGTGAATGTGAGATGGTAGTGGATACAGGATCAAGTCATACTATCGTGAAGCCGAACATCGTAGCACACTGTAGGCTTTCAGCACCACCCAATTTAATTCTGGAGTCTGCAAATGGAAAAAGGATCCCGATTCTTGGATTGCATGAAGCTACAGTCACCATTGGCTTAACAACATTCCAACAGCCAGTACTAGTGGCAGAAATCATGGATGATGTCATATTAGGATTAGATGTTATGAATGCTCAGCAGTTTAAAATGGATGTATATAACCGGATATTGACGACGAGAAACGAAGAGATTTTTATGCACCACCTATATGAAGATAAAGTAAATACCAGAGTCGTTAAGTTATTCAAGGATATTACCATACCAGCAAATTCAGAGGTGGTGATTAATGCTACAACTGGAGGAAAAGAGGAAGAAACTGTTTTGATTGAGCCCATGGAAAACTGCAAACTATATGGTAAAGGAATTTTTCCAGCCAAGACTTTATCTACGCAGCAGAAATCTACTGTTTTGGTTCGAATGGTAAATTTAAAAGGATATGATCAACACTTGAAACAAGGAGAGAACATTGGCGTATGCTCTGAAGTAGTGGCAGTCATGAAAAATGCTGATAGAAGTCGTTATTCAAACAGACCTTTTCCCGTATGTTTACAAAACCTATTTGAAAAATCATCTGCCAATTTAACCATGGACCAGTGTAGTAAATTGCGACGTCTTCTTGAAGAAAATCAAGATGTGTTTTCCTTGCACGATAATGACCTGGGAAGAACTGATTTGGTGCAGCATCGAATTAACACTGGAGACAATGCTCCGATTAAACAAGCACCTCGAAGAATTCCGATAGCTAAACAAGGAGAAGTTTCCTCAATGCTTCAAGAAATGAGGACACAAGGAGTGATAGAACCTTCTCAGAGTCCTTGGACATCTCCAGTTGTGCTAGTAAAGAAAAAGGATGGATCCACTAGATTTTGTGTAGACTATCGGCGACTGAATGACATTACCAAGAAAGACAGTTATCCCCTACCAAGAATTGACGACACCCTGGACACGTTATCAGGTTCACAATGGTTCTCAACACTCGATCTAAAGAGTGGATACTGGCAGGTAAAGATGCATCCAGAAGATAAGGAAAAGACCGCATTCTCGACTGGAACGGGACTTTGGCAGTTTACAGTAATGCCCTTTGGACTCTGCAATGCTCCAGCTACCTTTGAGAGACTTATGGAAACAGTTTTACGTGGAATGACTTGGGAATCATGTTCAGTTTATCTGGATGACGTCATCATACTGGGAAAAACATTTGAAGATCATTTAAAGAATATTCAAGAGGTATTTGTTAAACTGCGAGTGGCCAACCTGAAGCTAAGTCCTAAAAAATGTTGCTTATTTCAAAAAGAAGTTCGATACCTTGGCCATGTAATATCAGAAAAAGGTGTCAAGACTGATCCAGATAAAGTAGAGGCAATCGAAAATTGGCCACGACCCACTGACAAACACCAGTTAAGAAGCTTTCTGGGCCTTTGTACCTATTACAGAAGATTTGTAAGAAATTTCGCTAATCTTGCAAAGCCTCTACATAAGCTCACGGAGGACAAAATGGTATTTAGTTGGTCAACAGACTGTGAAGAAGCATTTCAACGGTTAAAAAGAGCACTATGCACATCTCCAATTTTAACATATCCGATTCCTGGACAACCTTTTATTTTGGATACCGATGCGAGTAATGTTGGAATTGGGGCCGTTCTATCACAAAAATATGAAGATGGCGAGCACGTGATAGCTTATTTTAGTAAAACGTTATCAAAACCAGAAAGAAACTATTGTGTCACCAGACGAGAGCTATTGTCAGCAGTAAAAGCTATTGAACATTTCCATAAATATTTGTATGGTCAACGATTTATCCTTAGAACCGACCATGCTTCTTTGAAATGGCTGTTTCAGTTTAAAAATCCCGAAGGACAAATAGCAAGGTGGCTTCAACGATTACAAGAGTATGACTTTACAATAGAACATAGGAAAGGCGCATATCACCAAAATGCCGATGCTTTATCGAGAAGACCCTGTATTGAAACATGTCAACATTGTTCTAAAAAGGAATCAAAACAGCATCCAGAGATATTTACTTGTAATCGTATTGGCCTTCACAGTTCTAAAGAGTGGGATGTAGCTAGTTTAATCCAAGATCAGTGTGATGACCCAGTATTTGGTCTTATTTACGAACTGAAATCTCGAGAAATTTCAAAACCAGAATGGAAAGACATTTCTGACAAATCTCCAGAACTTAAAGCTTATTGGTCTCAATGGAATTCATTGGTTATAAAAGATGGATTATTAAAAAGAGTCTGGGAGAGCGTAGATGGAAAAGAAAAGACATATCTGACAGTCCTTCCTCGAAAACGTATTCCGGAAGTCCTTGAAGCTGTTCATGGCGGTGTCGGCGGAGGACATTTTGGAGTTAGTAAGACCTTGGCAAAAGTGAGAGAACGGTTTTACTGGCTGAACAGTCATCAAGATGTTGAACGCTGGTGCCGACAGTGTGAGCAGTGTTCGTCAAGCAAGGGCCCAAAAACCCGGACAAGAGGAAAGATGATGCAGTATCTTGTTGGTGCACCCTTTGAACGAATTGCCATAGACGTAGCAGGACCCTTTCCTACTAGTAGCTCCGGAAACCGATATGCTCTTGTTGCTATGGATTACTTTAGTAAGTGGCCCGAGGTTTATCCGATTCCAAACCAAGAAGCAACGACAGTAGCTGAAGTGCTGTTCCAGAACTGGATTTGTCGATTTGGTGTACCCAGAGAGATACATTCAGACCAAGGAAGGAACTTTGAGTCACAAATATTCCAACAAGTATGCCAGTTGCTGGGAATCAATAAGATCCGTACAACCCCACTACACCCTCAGTCTGATGGAATGGTTGAAAGATTTAACCGCACATTTGAAACCTATTTAAGGATGGTAGTAAACTCTAAGCAAACCGACTGGGATACCTGTATACAACCATTCCTATTGGCATATCGTTCTTCTATTCACAAGTCAACTGGAAAAAGCCCGGCAAAAAATGTCTACGGTGATGAACTTCGTTTACCTTTGGACATTATTACTGGAAGACCCCATAAGTCTGAAACCCTTGAGGAGTACGTCGACCATTTACAAGAGCGTTTACAAATTGTTCACGAACAAGCACGGGATAAACTTCATCTAGAAAGTAACAGAATGAAATCACGTTATGACATAAAGGCAAATTCTACCGGTTGTAATCCTGGGGATAAAGTCTGGTTATACAATCCACTGAGGACGAAGGGCAAGTCACCAAAGCTCCAGAAGGATTAGGAAGGTCCATTCAATGTGGTCACCAGAATCAACGACGTGGTGTACCGTATCCAACGACATCCGACAGCGAAGATGAAAATTGTAAACATCGTCCGGCTAGCGCCCTATCATGACTCAGGTGGTCCCATGTTTGATCGGGACGATCAAACTTGAGAGGGGAGCAGTATTATGAAAATGTAAATACGTTAATTATTCTGCTAGTTTTTGTACAATTTTATTAGTATTCTGTAGTTAAAGTTGATTCGTAGGGTTTCTTTAGGGTTCTACTTACGTTTGGTTTATTATTTTCATCTATAGTGTTTAGTTTTTAAGTAGTTCATCTTGTTTGAGAGCCCCATTTTGGCCCCAATTTAGGTTATTTAGGTTATATTATTGTAAATCCTTGTAGTTCTAATTTTCTAGAATTTGTATACTTGCTTGCTTTGACTGTCAGTATTCTCCTAAAATTATTGGTCTCTTTGGGCAAAAACAATGAAGATAATTCTAAATATTTCGAAACTGTTCCATCGGGTTTTAAAAAGGACGCGCTTCGTGACAAATCATTCAGTTTTAATTGTTTAGTCAGTTTTTTACCTTGGAAACAATTAAACGACAGTCAAGGCGAGTTAGGTTAGTGTT
This sequence comes from Anthonomus grandis grandis, assembly GCF_022605725.1. Classification (NCBI taxonomy): domain Eukaryota; kingdom Metazoa; phylum Arthropoda; class Insecta; order Coleoptera; family Curculionidae; genus Anthonomus; species Anthonomus grandis. The sequence continues at coordinate 23,525,870 of NC_065555.1, forward strand.
TTTGACGTTGACAATAAAAGTGTGTTCCCGAATTTCGTTACAATATATAGGCATCTTAGGTGAGACTGCCAGTTACCTTAATCCACGTCTGTTAGGCGCGGTTAATATCTTTTGAGACAGGTAGAGAGCTTAGGGTGTAGGTGTTTTATCCTTTCCTTATTTCTCGTTTGCGCATAAAAATTTCATCGTCTAGCAATAGAGATTCCTCTGTTTTTTACCAGCAATAATATAGTAGCAAGTTACCGAAATAAGCTGTACTTTGCAGTTATCCTTGAGCTGTTCATACACTCTACCTTGGAACTCGCTATCGGCCGAAATTGCCTCGGGTCCATGTACTTTTTTACCAGAAGAAGAATATGTTGGATGGCATGCGACCAGATTTTTGCATGGTCAGTTTCATTAGCCCTAGTGCTTTGAGCCTGCATACAGTCCCAAGTTTCAAGGACTCTAGTTGGAACTATTCACTCAAATTTTGTGATGACGGTTTTTTCATTCGATCACAAATAATGCAGCATTCTTCAACTCTGACGAAAGAAGCGTATACGCATTTCATTTCAAGACAGAAATAGACACAATTTATATTACTTTAAAATCTAATATCTTTGTCCCTTTAAGGCTCACCGATGAAATATTTTGCTTAAAATACCACTTGTTTTTAACCCCTTTACTGTCAAATTAAGATACAAAATTCTTAAAACTTATATCATCATTTTAGATACTAATACTAGGTATAAAAATTGTTTGCTTTAACTTTTTTAAATAATAATTAATGCAATTCAATATATTACTTAATTTTGTTATACAGGGTGATTGATTGTTGATGGAACCTTAGACGTTTTCGGACAACGGAAAATGGAATTTATTTGGCATCATGGATTTTAGCTGATGATCTAACGATTATATTATAATCGTTAGATCATCAGCTAATTATATTGTGGATAATCTGGAATATCCTTGGTACTGAGAGGAAAAACAATTTAAAAAACCGACTGAAGACGAACGATTTCGACATATGAGCGGAAGATTAAAATCTTTAACCATCTCATACCATAGCAGTTATTACTAGTCGAGAGTTGTTATTACTCTTTCTATTATCCGGTTAGCTCAAATGGGTAGAGCATTAGCACTGATAATCAAAGGTTCGAATCCTTTACTAGGACAAGTTTATAATTTGCACCAGTTTACCCATTTTACCTAATTTTTTTAAGGTTATCAACGTCAAAGCTTAAAAAAAGCAAGACCCTGAAATATAGACAAGAAATAAGTAGGTCAAGTCAATGCATGATATCCATCAGATAAAATGACTAGATTAGGATCCCTCAATAAAAGCAGGCCTGGTATATCGACGACCCAATAACGAATCAAGGCTTAACAAGAACAAAAATTGTCATAGGCTTTGAAGCATATAGCACAGTATTGTAAGATAATATCACGGCCGTATAATTCGGTGCCATATCGGACCGGCCATCGCAAGTCTTAGGTTTGGATACCAATGTCTAACTTTCATTATTAAGCTAGTTAACTTAATACTTAAGACAAATTAATAAGAGAACTATAGCTTTTCTCCTATAACCCCCCTATTAACTACAGTTCTATCATAATTGAACGTAGTGACGACCTAAACATGCATTTCTTCTCTCAGAGAGAAGCGCAAATGGGCAATCGGTAGAGCATGGTCGTCCAGTTAGCCTATGAATCACTTAAGGAAGAAACTTGCTGAGCGTGTATATTTCTATATAAATTCAAGAAAGAAATACCAAAAAATGTAATTTATCTAGATAGTTAAGCGACAATAAAGGCATTCATTTCCCACAAACTCAATTCCAGATGAGTCGGAGTCTGTATAAATGTCATTCAAGCTGTATCTCTATCAAACAAAATAAGTATAGCTTGAGTACCAGGCCACGAAAGCTAGCAGTGAAATGAACAAGTAAATATTTTAGCTAGAGAAAGTTTAAGTTGTCCATTAGTGAGCTTACATCCTAGAACCATTCTGTAGAATTTCGATAAGAATTTTAAAAGCACCAGGTAAAAACTAGGATTATTTCAAGACAATCCGACAGTTGGTGGCTTTAGATTTGTAAAATAAACAAACGACAAACTTCAAGGGGTGGTAGGGGACATCAAATTTTTTTAATTTTTGTCCGGTAAACATACGTCTGCAAATGAAGCCGTTTGGGCCCTGGAGGAAAAAACATATTTTTGGTACAGTTATTTTGCGCATTAACTGAATCGCTATTTACAGTGCAGAAAACATTTCTTCATCATCAACATTTCGAACATGCCCAGCTTAGGATCGTCAGAAACTTTATTTTTTGGGATTTATTGGCATTTGTGATAGTTGAGATTTTCAACAACTTGCATTAATTTCTTAGGATATTAAAAAACTAGAATTAGTTAACAACAACTTTGTTTGAGTCCAACATGTGTTCAGGGGCAAGGGGATATTTTGTTTACAAGCATATTCACCGATTCTCTGCTGTCAAGCTTACACAGATCTTCAAACGAGGACATTTTCAACTATATATTATCACATATGGTGACGTTAATTTAACTTATTGGTGTCAGATTTTGGAATAAAAATAAAAAGTAGAAATAGATATATCTTATTCTAAGCGCAAAATTAAAATCTTCAAAGCAAAAAAAAATTAATAACATTATTATTCCTAAAACCGCTTCCAAAAAATTTGGAATGGCAATACCGCAAGCAAAGGCTGACGTCATCTTGTGAAATGTCATCTTGTCAAACGACTTTGTATTTACATTCGGCATTTGTGAAGTTCAGTGTTTTTTTCTTTAGTTTTTGATTGAAAAAGGAAAAAGGTCTCATTTGAGTGTTTTTTTGAACCGGTAAAAATGGTAAAAACTTGTGCTGCAGTGTGGCACTTAAAGGCAATTAAAGCCGATCGTTTCACAAGTAAATATCGATACTTTCATAATATCACATCACGGGGAAGTCTCCTCATAAACGTAGAATAGGTCGTAGAAAAGATCATGGAAATAAACCTAAATAAAAACTTATTAAGTAATCTATAATACTTAAAACTTACCATAAAAATGCTTTTTAGTAGATAAATACCTTTATTATAAAGAAGTACGTTAAAAGAACGCACGAAGAGTTCATACACGGTAATATTGTTTATAATTTAAAGAATTACATATTATTAATAAATATTTAACATAAATTTTTTTTTTTTGACAACTTCATAGGTACAGATTTCTTGGGTCGGTGGAATCAATAATGCGATCGAGCGGCCTTGGGATGATTTTTATGATATAAGGTCTTTTGCCATTTCTAAGTTAAAGAAGAAGTATTACACCGTGTGGTATATAACCAATCTACAACTAGATATCATATACTACTAGATAGCATCATCTAGGAATTCGATACCTCGAGTCGTCCAAGTACAGCTTTTGTACCCTTTTCATTTACAATGCGTACAAGCTTTAAGTCCTGAAGATTTTCCACACCGGTTGGCTTTTTGCCAATGGTTTTTGAATCGTAACAAGCCTGATCTCCGCACGCTGTTAACCCTAGAAGACACCAACTACAATTTTCTGTAAACATCTGTGCTGCTATTTTTGGAGAGAACATAATTGTTTAGTTGTTGCCTGTCCGTTTTAATGCAGATATTTACGTTCATTTTCTACAAAATACTGTGCCTCGATTATTGCGAAACATCCCTATAAACCTTACGAATAACATGTGGTTTTAACATGACGGGGCACCTCCACATTTTGGTGCAAGCCTGTGCCGGTATTTAAATCAGCGATTTTCTCAACGATAGATTGGAAGCGCAGGTCCGTTGCCTGGCCCGCGCGTTCTCCTGATCTCAATCCCTTAGATTTTTTTCTTTGGGGTTATCTGAAAAGTTTCGTGTACGAAACACCTGTTTCTAATGAGGAGAAAATCTGCTAGTAAGGATAATGGTCGGATATACCCATGTAGAAGTTATTTCTGGAATGTTCCAAAGAATTCGCGACTCAATGACCCAATGGTGATTTTTGCGTTGAAGCAAAGGGTCGGAATTTTGAGCAACTATTATAAACAATAACTCATTTGTTAATAAATAACATAATTATAAAATGCACTACAAACAGCGAATGAGCAAAATAATAGTACCCAAAACAGTTTTTTTGCTCTAGAGCCCAAACAGCTTATTTGCAGGCCTATATTTACTTAATAAAAAATATTTGTTTTGAGGTCCCTTAATACCTCTTAAAGTTTGTCGGTATATTTTTAGGACACCGTGTAGATTAAATAAAATATTGAGTTTTAAGTGACAGTTGACGTAAGGGGTGGGAAGAAGTAAACTAGTTGGCCGGTAGCTCTTAACAAACGGTAAAAGTTCTAGTACATAAAAAATAGTCAGGATGAAAATGTGTTTTTATAAAGGGCGGCATAAATAATGGGATTTCGCATTGCAAATGTATCTAATTTTTAGCCTTTTTACTAACAAGAAAAGTGACTAGATAAGATAATTCTAGAATTTTCCTAAAAGTCTACTCCATATTTGCAAACGCAGTTTAATTAGGGCAAAATACTTTTTTTCTACCAACCTCTTCCACTCTCAGTTCTTTCTTCGCAACCTTAGGCAAAATTGCCAGTTGATGTTTTGCTTTCCTGCTAATACTAAATAATTATGTACTGTACGAATATTAGTCATTGCGACAGCAAGAAATTTACTGCGTTGACACTGTATCTGAGGATTTTCGCAGAGATGCTGAGCAAATAGAGTGGAACGGAATTTATTTCACAAACAATATTGATACAAAATTAGATGGTTTTAATAAAAATATATTAAATTTAATAAATAAACATGCTCCACAAAAATTAGTTAAAGAGAAAAATTTTATGCCTTGGATAACTGATAACATAAAACTTTTAATGCATTTAAGGGATAAGGCACACAAGAAATATTTAAAAAACAAAACCTTGAGTAACTTAGAATATTATAGACAGTTAAGAAATTTTACAAAACATGCGGAATTTTACAAAACACGGGAGAAAACCACTTATTTTAAACAATTTTCTTCAAAAAAAGGAAAATATTTATGGGACAATGCTAAAAAATTAAATATAACATCCACTAAGACAGTTGAAATTCCCAATGAATTATGTGATCCAGAACAGATTTGCAACTTTTTTTCATCTACTTTTCAAGCTCCTAACTCTGAGTCAGATGACAAAATCTGTTTTTATTGTTTAAATGTCCATCCCAATGTTAATATCAAACTAAATTTTACGCTTGTAGACGAGAATTCCCTGTTAAAGATTCTGAATAGTATATCCACTGGGGCAATTGGCGATGATGGTATATCAGTAAGGGATATTAAACTTTCAAATAAATCGTATCAGTCAGGATTCCGATCTGGTTACAACACCTCTACTTGTTTAGCAAATATTTTAAATGATGTTCGTCACAGTGAAGATAAGAAACTAATAACTTGCCTGGCATTTCTCGATTTTGGCAAAGCCTTCGATACGATTAGCCACACTATGCTATTAGCCAAGCTTCATGACTATATTAAAATTTTTCGAACAATATTTAATAGATAGATCCTTTTGTGTAGAAATTGTGAGAGATTTTCAAAGCGTTCGATCTGAATTTGTACCAATTGCCACAGGTGTGGCTCAAGGCTCAATTTTGGGCCCTCTGTTGTTTTCCATATATGTTGCAGATATAAGCAATTTTATTGAGAACTCGAAAATTCAACAATATGCTGATGATTCTCAAATATACACTTTATTTTCTTTATATTATGTAAATGAAAATATTGACAAATTTAACACGGACTTGAATAATTTAGAAAAATTCTTCGAAGATCATAATTTAAAACTAAACTCCTCCAAATCTTGTATGCTATTTTTTAATGCTAAATATCAGATTGAAAGAATTAGGCAACTATTTGTGCCACAAATAGATAATATGCCTTTGGCCTCAGTTTCAGAGGGGAAAAATTTGGGTATACTTTTTGATGATTGCTAACATTTCAAACACATACTCATAATAAATTAAAGATTGCTTATATAAAATTTAAAAAACTCAATTATTTTAAAAAATGGCTACCATCTACAGCTGTTTGCGTTTTTCTTACAATATTCCATTTAGAGAACATATTAAACCTCATTTAAATAATAAAAATATCCTTAATATGAGTTACCGTAGAAAACTTAATTTTTATACTTTTTTACATAGAATCTTAAAAACTGGACAATCTTCATACCTTGCAGCCTTATTTAATCCATTTTTACACTAGCATGATCAACATCGCACTGCAGCTTTTCAGAAAACTTTTACATTTATAGGGATTAAATTGTGGAATGATTTACCAGATGAAGTAAAGGAATTTACTTATAAAAGATTCCTAAAATATGCTAAGCAATTTCTTATTAATGAACAAAAATAACCTACATTTTTTCCAAATCATGCGTGCTGTTGTCAGATTTTCCCGCTAAAATAAGATAGGATAACCTGTAAAATTAATATATTTACTGTCAGCTTCCCTTGTTTTGTCTCGCGCACGCCTTTTGCCCTTTTTTCTGCCATTTGCTGTTTCATTAAAAATCTTATTGACTTATTTATATATAGTTTAGGTGGTACAGGGTTACCGCGTACAAATGCACATGATTTGTATATTTTTGTGTTATCGGCCACTATGGTCGCGCTGTAGTCCTTTTTGTCCTCGGGTTATATAGTATATAGTTGTGAAATTGATTGTGCATAATTTGTATATGTATATATTGGGCAAATTAAGAAATTTGATTTGATTATTATTATACACTGTATTATTATTAAATAGGGTCCCCAACTATAGTCACATCTTCACGATTATCTCTTAATCACGAAATATGTGTCTAATTATAACTTAATGTTGCATATTGAAACAGAACCAGCTTTGTCAGGACGGGAAAAAGACCTTCGAGCCTGTATGTTGTAAATGCGAAGCATAACTCAAGTTTAGGTACGAGAGTCTAGGGAATGCAACCCCAGAGCCAGTTTATAAGGAGCTACAATCTATCTATATATATAAAAGTAAAAGTCTATGGCAGAATTGTCGAAACAGTGGGCTGCTAAGGCAGTTGTGCATATAGGTCTCCTGATGGACCCGTCATGCCCCACCGGGGGTTACCAGAGCCCAACGGCTTTACAGAAACCGATAAGGCTCTCTGGTCTGAAGGACTTAAAGTCACTCGGTACACTGAAAGTGTTACCCAAGTATTTGAACCTGGCGCGCGTGAGTGCTGGGCCCTCCCCGACTACAGGGTCAACGGTTTCATCCTCCTTACAGCACATCGGCATTCCGGATTGTCCGCAATACCGATAGTATGGAGATGGCTTCTTAAGTACCAGTGACCGGTTAAAAGACCTGTCACTAGCCGAATTTCGCGTCTTTTTAGGCGTAGTAGATTTTTGGTGAGGAGGAGGCCCACCTATGTGCGCTTTGGCCTGTCTCATACCAGGGGACTCAGTCCATCTTTAATGGGTCCACTTATCCAGCAGACCCTTCATTGATGCGACCGCAACGCATTTGGCGATACCAACTATGAGTTCCGGCCCCATCGGCACATTCGCGAATCCCAGTCTGGCGGCAAGAGAGTCCGTATCCTCATTACCTGCATGGCCAAGTATCCAGACGAGCTGGACTCTGCATCAGTTTTTTCAGGATTTTATGCACTCTAGTACAAGCTTGGAGGTTATCTTTGCGGCCATGATAGCCTTAATGGCAGCTCTGCTGTCCGAGCATATTGATACGACTGTATTGCGGTGTCCGCAGCTTAGGATTTTCTGTCCACATTTTAATACAGCGAATACTTCGGCCTGGAAGACAGCGGCGTGCTCCCCCAGCGAGTATGCCCTACTGGTATGTGGGATCCCACCACAAAGCCCTGATCCAGCTCTGTTATTCATTCTGGAGTCATCTGTGTACCAGATGGTCCCCCTATTGAGCAATGCAGGTCTGTTGGAATGCTGCCACTCCTCTCTACCTGCAATGTGCGTCACGAATCCCTCGCAGTCCACAGTCACTGGAGCCATGCAGTCACTGCCCATCAGAAGGAGAGGACATTCCTGTATGACCCGTGATCAAATTTTTGTGTGACCGGTCTCGCCAGCACGTAGTTCGCCGAGGACGTCCGATTCAATTCGACAATTCAAGTCTATGGCTATGTTCGTTTATAACTTAAGCACCACAATACAGGATCGCGCGAAAATTTGCACAGTTCTTAGTTTTCATTCTCAAAAGGTTATAGGCATGGTTTGGTTTGCAAACTTGGTATCAATTGTTCAGTGACAATTTAAAATTAAATACAACAATATAGAACAGCTGATCTTACTTACAGGGCGCCCTCGCTGCCACGTGGATATTACGCTGGCATAATCGGTAAAGTGGCAAACACTTAATACTAAATGACGTCGAAATCGTCAGTTCAACTTCACATTATTATTGACAAATCCTTGTATTTGGAGTGGAAACTGTCACTTGGTTCACTCTGGACTCTCTTTAAAGCAAATAAATATTTCGCCTGTTATTAAAGATGTCAGCTTCCCACAATCTTTCTTCTCCACTACACTTAGGCTAGTAATTTATGTAGTTATACTCTATTTCAGAAGTGTATAGAGCAATAAACTGGGGAATTCCGTTCTGTTTGGCTACATTTCGTGGTAGTTCATAGGCGCAGGTACTTATAATATTTATGAATTTAATTTTCACGGATTAAATGCCTTTATTTTGAAAGAGATTAAATACTAAATAGATACTTTTAATCCTTTTGTATAGGTACCTTTTAACGCTTTGTAACATGCAAAAATGGGGTCAGGTAATATATACAGACTATAAATACTTTTAAATCATATTTTAAACGTTAGTAGTCACTGCTACGCTGTAGTGTAATCACAATATTATTATCCCAATATTTAAAAAATAGAGGTATTCAGTCCAACGAAAAGATGTACTAAAAATTCTCCACTATCGCTGAGTGAAAAAGTTATTATTTTAAATGTACATGATTGGATAAAACACGATTACCCTAGTTTTACTGTGCAAGAAATTGTTGAAAAATGTTCTCGAATGAGTGGAATTGGAAAGTCCACCATTTTCAAATTGTTGCGGGAAAGAAAAGTAGCAAGTCAAGTGGAATCTCCCAAGCAAAAGCCAGGACGACCTACAAAAGTCCTTGATGAAAATGCTAAATGTATATTTCGAAGAAAAGTTCACTCTTTTTATTTTAAAAAGGAAATACCCACCCTAGACAAAATTTTAATGGAGCTTGGCCGAGATGACAGTATTCCGTTGATAAGTAGAAAACTTTTATGGAAAACTTAAAAAAATATGGATTTTGCCTGGGAAAAGCATAACCGCAAAGCACTTTTACTGGAGAGCGACGAAATTGTTTGTTGGAGACGACAATACTTGAGAAGTATCTTGATGAGACGTGGATTAACGAAGGTTATATAGTCCAAAAAATGTGGCAAGACAAAAATATAACCAGTGCTCGCCAAGCTTTCATAGAAGGCCTGTCTACGGGTATTAAAGTACCTTCGGGAAAAGGAAAAAGACTTATAATCACACATATTGGAAGCGAAGAGGGATTTTTAAAAGAAGGTCTGCTAACCTTTGAGTCGACTCGCACAGGAGATTACCATTAAGACATGAACTCAGACGTTTTCGAGGACTATTTTGGTGAAATGATAAAATTTCTTCCGGCTAATTCGGTGGTGGTTATGGATAACGCAAGCTATCATTCACGGCGAATAGAGAAGACGCCAACTTCAAGTTGGAGAAAGCAAGAAATTATCGATTGGCTGACTGCAAAAGGTATTGCGTTTGAAGCAAATTTGATAAAAAAAGAACTGCTGGCAATAGCAAACTTACACAAAACTCGTTTCATGAAATACGCCGTGGAAGATATAGCCGAAAAATATAATATAACTGTACTGCGCTTACCGCCATATCATTGCGAACTAAATCCTATAGAACTGATATGGGCGCAGGTAAAAGGATTTGTAGCAAGACAAAACACGACTTTTAAAATGAAAGATGTTAAGCTACTGTTTGATCAAGCCATTACGGAAGCGACACCAGAGAATTGGCGAAAAGCAGTCCAGCATGTAATTAAGCAAGAGGACAAAATGTGGGATCTTGACAACCTCATCGATCAGACAGTCGATCCTTTAATTATAATGTCAAGAGGTGATGACAGTTCGTCAGATGACGAAGAAGACTACAATCTATTATAATTTAAAATTGTTATACACTGTTCAAAAAGTGCCAGATCCAAAAGTGACATTTTCAACTGTTTTACTCTACATATTATGTTCAATAAATTTGTGAAAAAAATATATTATTCCATTTAAACAAAAGTAACTTTCTAAAATAAAATAGCATTTAAGTACATTAATTATAAGGTAAAAAACAAGTCCCAGTTGCACGCCTTTGGCGAACCGTTTTCAATGTTTATCAGTGGGTAACAATGGGCAAAACTCATAAATTGACCCAAAACCGGGTGGCACTACCTGCAATCAACGAAAAGAAAGAATTTTACATTGAAACTAATACCCAACTAAGGTAGTGGCATAAAATATTGGTGGATCACCACTTTTGCATACCTTATGAGGTTTTATTGCTCTACACACTTCTAAAATAGAGCTATATATAACTAACTTATAGGCTAGTAAACTATTATTAAGTTTCGGTTGCAAAGCCAGGCTGCCAGTTCCAATAATTTAATAAATTAAGCTGATCTTAGTCTATCAGAAATTTCTGATTTTTAGTTTTTTTAATTATTGACTTTAACCCTTTTACAGATGTTAAGTTTAAGGACTAAAATATTCAGCATAAATATTAAAATCTACTTAATATTCATGATTTTCTTTATTCGTCCAATTCAAAATTAAAATAAAGAAATACATCATACATTCGCATCCTAATGTAGCAAATTCTTGCATGAAAAATAATTGCTTGCTAAATATTACTAAAATTTTCTTACAATATTCCATTTAGAGAACATATTAAACCTCATTTAAATAATAAAAATATCCTTAATATGAGTTACCGTAGAAAACTTAATTTTTATACTTTTTTACATAGAATCTTAAAAACTGGACAATCTTCATACCTTGCAGCCTTATTTAATCCATTTTTACACTAGCATGATCAACATCGCACTGCAGCTTTTCAGAAAACTTTTACATTTATAGGGATTAAATTGTGGAATGATTTACCAGATGAAGTAAAGGAATTTACTTATAAAAGATTCCTAAAATATGCTAAGCAATTTCTTATTAATGAACAAAAATAACCTACATTTTTTCCAAATCATGCGTGCTGTTGTCAGATTTTCCCGCTAAAATAAGATAGGATAACCTGTAAAATTAATATATTTACTGTCAGCTTCCCTTGTTTTGTCTCGCGCACGCCTTTTGCCCTTTTTTCTGCCATTTGCTGTTTCATTAAAAATCTTATTGACTTATTTATATATAGTTTAGGTGGTACAGGGTTACCGCGTACAAATGCACATGATTTGTATATTTTTGTGTTATCGGCCACTATGGTCGCGCTGTAGTCCTTTTTGTCCTCGGGTTATATAGTATATAGTTGTGAAATTGATTGTGCATAATTTGTATATGTATATATTGGGCAAATTAAGAAATTTGATTTGATTATTATTATACACTGTATTATTATTAAATAGGGTCCCCAACTATAGTCACATCTTCACGATTATCTCTTAATCACGAAATATGTGTCTAATTATAACTTAATGTTGCATATTGAAACAGAACCAGCTTTGTCAGGACGGGAAAAAGACCTTCGAGCCTGTATGTTGTAAATGCGAAGCATAACTCAAGTTTAGGTACGAGAGTCTAGGGAATGCAACCCCAGAGCCAGTTTATAAGGAGCTACAATCTATCTATATATATAAAAGTAAAAGTCTATGGCAGAATTGTCGAAACAGTGGGCTGCTAAGGCAGTTGTGCATATAGGTCTCCTGATGGACCCGTCATGCCCCACCGGGGGTTACCAGAGCCCAACGGCTTTACAGAAACCGATAAGGCTCTCTGGTCTGAAGGACTTAAAGTCACTCGGTACACTGAAAGTGTTACCCAAGTATTTGAACCTGGCGCGCGTGAGTGCTGGGCCCTCCCCGACTACAGGGTCAACGGTTTCATCCTCCTTACAGCACATCGGCATTCCGGATTGTCCGCAATACCGATAGTATGGAGATGGCTTCTTAAGTACCAGTGACCGGTTAAAAGACCTGTCACTAGCCGAATTTCGCGTCTTTTTAGGCGTAGTAGATTTTTGGTGAGGAGGAGGCCCACCTATGTGCGCTTTGGCCTGTCTCATACCAGGGGACTCAGTCCATCTTTAATGGGTCCACTTATCCAGCAGACCCTTCATTGATGCGACCGCAACGCATTTGGCGATACCAACTATGAGTTCCGGCCCCATCGGCACATTCGCGAATCCCAGTCTGGCGGCAAGAGAGTCCGTATCCTCATTACCTGCATGGCCAAGTATCCAGACGAGCTGGACTCTGCATCAGTTTTTTCAGGATTTTATGCACTCTAGTACAAGCTTGGAGGTTATCTTTGCGGCCATGATAGCCTTAATGGCAGCTCTGCTGTCCGAGCATATTGATACGACTGTATTGCGGTGTCCGCAGCTTAGGATTTTCTGTCCACATTTTAATACAGCGAATACTTCGGCCTGGAAGACAGCGGCGTGCTCCCCCAGCGAGTATGCCCTACTGGTATGTGGGATCCCACCACAAAGCCCTGATCCAGCTCTGTTATTCATTCTGGAGTCATCTGTGTACCAGATGGTCCCCCTATTGAGCAATGCAGGTCTGTTGGAATGCTGCCACTCCTCTCTACCTGCAATGTGCGTCACGAATCCCTCGCAGTCCACAGTCACTGGAGCCATGCAGTCACTGCCCATCAGAAGGAGAGGACATTCCTGTATGACCCGTGATCAAATTTTTGTGTGACCGGTCTCGCCAGCACGTAGTTCGCCGAGGACGTCCGATTCAATTCGACAATTCAAGTCTATGGCTATGTTCGTTTATAACTTAAGCACCACAATACAGGATCGCGCGAAAATTTGCACAGTTCTTAGTTTTCATTCTCAAAAGGTTATAGGCATGGTTTGGTTTGCAAACTTGGTATCAATTGTTCAGTGACAATTTAAAATTAAATACAACAATATAGAACAGCTGATCTTACTTACAGGGCGCCCTCGCTGCCACGTGGATATTACGCTGGCATAATCGGTAAAGTGGCAAACACTTAATACTAAATGACGTCGAAATCGTCAGTTCAACTTCACATTATTATTGACAAATCCTTGTATTTGGAGTGGAAACTGTCACTTGGTTCACTCTGGACTCTCTTTAAAGCAAATAAATATTTCGCCTGTTATTAAAGATGTCAGCTTCCCACAATCTTTCTTCTCCACTACACTTAGGCTAGTAATTTATGTAGTTATACTCTATTTCAGAAGTGTATAGAGCAATAAACTGGGGAATTCCGTTCTGTTTGGCTACATTTCGTGGTAGTTCATAGGCGCAGGTACTTATAATATTTATGAATTTAATTTTCACGGATTAAATGCCTTTATTTTGAAAGAGATTAAATACTAAATAGATACTTTTAATCCTTTTGTATAGGTACCTTTTAACGCTTTGTAACATGCAAAAATGGGGTCAGGTAATATATACAGACTATAAATACTTTTAAATCATATTTTAAACGTTAGTAGTCACTGCTACGCTGTAGTGTAATCACAATATTATTATCCCAATATTTAAAAAATAGAGGTATTCAGTCCAACGAAAAGATGTACTAAAAATTCTCCACTATCGCTGAGTGAAAAAGTTATTATTTTAAATGTACATGATTGGATAAAACACGATTACCCTAGTTTTACTGTGCAAGAAATTGTTGAAAAATGTTCTCGAATGAGTGGAATTGGAAAGTCCACCATTTTCAAATTGTTGCGGGAAAGAAAAGTAGCAAGTCAAGTGGAATCTCCCAAGCAAAAGCCAGGACGACCTACAAAAGTCCTTGATGAAAATGCTAAATGTATATTTCGAAGAAAAGTTCACTCTTTTTATTTTAAAAAGGAAATACCCACCCTAGACAAAATTTTAATGGAGCTTGGCCGAGATGACAGTATTCCGTTGATAAGTAGAAAACTTTTATGGAAAACTTAAAAAAATATGGATTTTGCCTGGGAAAAGCATAACCGCAAAGCACTTTTACTGGAGAGCGACGAAATTGTTTGTTGGAGACGACAATACTTGAGAAGTATCTTGATGAGACGTGGATTAACGAAGGTTATATAGTCCAAAAAATGTGGCAAGACAAAAATATAACCAGAGCTCGCCAAGCTTTCATAGAAGGCCTGTCTACGGGTATTAAAGTACCTTCGGGAAAAGGAAAAAGACTTATAATCACACATATTGGAAGCGAAGAGGGATTTTTAAAAGAAGGTCTGCTAACCTTTGAGTCGACTCGCACAGGAGATTACCATTAAGACATGAACTCAGACGTTTTCGAGGACTATTTTGGTGAAATGATAAAATTTCTTCCGGCTAATTCGGTGGTGGTTATGGATAACGCAAGCTATCATTCACGGCGAATAGAGAAGACGCCAACTTCAAGTTGGAGAAAGCAAGAAATTATCGATTGGCTGACTGCAAAAGGTATTGCGTTTGAAGCAAATTTGATAAAAAAAGAACTGCTGGCAATAGCAAACTTACACAAAACTCGTTTCATGAAATACGCCGTGGAAGATATAGCCGAAAAATATAATATAACTGTACTGCGCTTACCGCCATATCATTGCGAACTAAATCCTATAGAACTGATATGGGCGCAGGTAAAAGGATTTGTAGCAAGACAAAACACGACTTTTAAAATGAAAGATGTTAAGCTACTGTTTGATCAAGCCATTACGGAAGCGACACCAGAGAATTGGCGAAAAGCAGTCCAGCATGTAATTAAGCAAGAGGACAAAATGTGGGATCTTGACAACCTCATCGATCAGACAGTCGATCCTTTAATTATAATGTCAAGAGGTGATGACAGTTCGTCAGATGACGAAGAAGACTACAATCTATTATAATTTAAAATTGTTATACACTGTTCAAAAAGTGCCAGATCCAAAAGTGACATTTTCAACTGTTTTACTCTACATATTATGTTCAATAAATTTGTGAAAAAAATATATTATTCCATTTAAACAAAAGTAACTTTCTAAAATAAAATAGCATTTAAGTACATTAATTATAAGGTAAAAAACAAGTCCCAGTTGCACGCCTTTGGCGAACCGTTTTCAATGTTTATCAGTGGGTAACAATGGGCAAAACTCATAAATTGACCCAAAACCGGGTGGCACTACCTGCAATCAACGAAAAGAAAGAATTTTACATTGAAACTAATACCCAACTAAGGTAGTGGCATAAAATATTGGTGGATCACCACTTTTGCATACCTTATGAGGTTTTATTGCTCTACACACTTCTAAAATAGAGCTATATATAACTAACTTATAGGCTAGTAAACTATTATTAAGTTTCGGTTGCAAAGCCAGGCTGCCAGTTCCAATAATTTAATAAATTAAGCTGATCTTAGTCTATCAGAAATTTCTGATTTTTAGTTTTTTTAATTATTGACTTTAACCCTTTTACAGATGTTAAGTTTAAGGACTAAAATATTCAGCATAAATATTAAAATCTACTTAATATTCATGATTTTCTTTATTCGTCCAATTCAAAATTAAAATAAAGAAATACATCATACATTCGCATCCTAATGTAGCAAATTCTTGCATGAAAAATAATTGCTTGCTAAATATTACTAAAGCTATACTTTTCTTAATAAATATATCTCTTACAATAATTTATTTTAAAAAATATGTTCATACTCAAATTATGCAAACAAAACTGAAAGATAACTAAACATTTCTAATTTTTTAAGAAAAAGTTATTTGTCAAAGGAAAACACTGAAATTGCTATATAGCAAAATCAGTTTCCCAGTTGTTTATTCTTGTATACACCAAGAAAGAGTGGAGTTTTCAATGCTCATTTTGTTACAAACTGGGTTAAGTATATTTACGTTCTTGCATTGTAATATATTATTTTTCATACTTTGTACGAATAGACTGCATTGTTATAAAATGAAAATATAACAGGATTTAATTTTATATTAAAAAGTAAATGAATTTCTTTTAAATAGCACATAAATAGGGAGTGTATTTTTAAAATTATTTTTAAATTTTCAATGCTGTTAAGGAACACAGCTTGTTCAAAATAAAAGTGGATAGCACATTGCCATCATTAAAAATAAAAAATCGTTTTTATAACCTAAACACCATTTAGGTGATAAAAACTACTATACTGTTTTATAAGTAATTAAGTATGAAAAAAGACAAAATACGTATTTTTAAATAAAAATTATTTATTCACAAATGCATTTTCATTTGTTTCAAATGCAGTTCAATATAGCTGACTGAGAATATTAAATATTATTAAGTAATGGATTATTAGTAGAGTTGCATACACCGTATTTGTAATTCTTTTATTTTAATGAGATCCTCTAATATTCAGCCAATATAATAGAAACAACAAGAGCCGAATAAATCTGAGATAATTAGGAAAAGTTATTTAAATTTCGCTAATCGACATCTGATCGTGGTGGTAATTTCATGCGCTTAAAAATACACAAAGTTAACTCGGTAAGTGCAAAGTTATTTTGTGTTTATTTAACCTTTTGGTGAGTAAAATCCATTAAATATAAGGTTCGTTCCAAGCGACCAGAAAACCGGTCATCGTACTGCCACGCGTTTGCGCAAGAGTTATAATCGCGTTCCAAGAGACATGACCGTTTACTGAACGATCCTAAATGCGATCTAAGTGAATCTAGGACATAAACCAATTTCTGAATAGACATTTCAATACATGTCGGAGAGAAGAAAGCGTTTGTAACTTGTACGACTGACTTGCGCAGTAGGTGCTTGAGAGGTATCGATCGACCAACTGTTCTGCTTAAAAAAGATTATTAATAGCTTTGTTCGCAGTGACAGCCCTGAACAAGTTTAAAGTTACTTCGCATGCACATTGTTAAAAATAGCGTTCATGGTGCCGAGTTCTGAACTTCTAGTTTAAAATCCTGCCATTCGCGGGTGTCTTGTTACTTGTTCAGGATCAATCTGTAACTAGTTCAATCGATCCTTGAACTCTCATTGAAATTTTGAGTTCTAAACTTGCGCAGTAGATTTTTAATGATATATTACTTATATTATTATGATATTATTACTACTATTTAAAAAACACAACATATACTAACCCAAACAAATTAATGACGTCTTCGACTGGCTGCATTAAGTCGCACTCAATGCGATCTCGAACAGAATCAATTACAATTGTGACTGGTAGAAAGCATTAAAGAGCAGTATTCAGTGCGTGTTTGACTCGCTTTGCACTGACCCGATGTGGATTGCTTTTTTATTCGGCTTTATCAGAGCACATTCGTAAACTAGCACTCAGTGCAACTATTTTGCAACTGTCTCATAGGGTCGGTTCTGTTTAACCTAACCTCAAATCCACACAGCCGAACAGCTCTCAGATTCGTACTTGATTGGAGCGAATTGAGCGAGGTTTGGTTTTTCGAATTCCCTTCAAGCTCATTACAGCCCCGTGCAAATGCAACTTTGTATACGAGCAGTTGGTCGCCCCGAGAATATTCCAATATATACCGTGCAGCCCAGTCGAAATCGTCATTAGATGTTGATAGTCCGTCGATCGGTCGTTCGCGGTTGAAATAAATGCTGAACCGGTAATGCATCACGCATGCGCATATCCTTAAAGGATGAAGAGTTCCTGACTGATCTGAGGATACATTAATTTCCGCACCCATGCGGGCCAATAAAATCACGGATCGCTTTCGGATTTTGTCAGTCGGCATCGTCGAAATAATCGGCGGGACTGTTGATGTGGTTTGCTAACCTCACTTTCAATTTTCAGCTTTGAGCTTTGAGTTTTTGAAACGTTTTGTTGTTTATTTACAATTTGTGCGACCAAGAGTAATTATTATTAATTACATTATCTTGTTTCCTTGTAAATTCAAAACACCACTGTATATTTACATTAATTTACTACACCTTTATTCGGTGAACATGGATATAAACAGGTAAGTGCTTTTAAAATTAAGTACCTTTGTGAAATTTTATTGAACAGTATATATTTTTTGAGGGATAATAAATTAATATGTGAAGATTGTGGAAAGTAATTTTCTTCTACTTCAACATTGTATTGTATTTGCCCCCTTTGCCTAGACAAAGAGAAGTTTACATCCTATGATTCTTTAATAAGACACTTTCATAGTATTCATAATATACATATTAAAGAATCTGTTTTAAATTTTAGGAATTTGGCAGAGTTTGAAATTTGGAGGTCTGCAGAAAACAGAGAGGTAGATTATGCTGTTCATCGAAGAAAGAAATGTGCTAATGGGGAAGAATTTATTTACTATAATTGTAATAGAAGTGATTCAAAAGGTACCTAGTTAGTTTTATAATTATGTAAGTCAGTAATTTTTTAATAATTAATCAGGTTTTAGGATATGTCAGTACATGTTTGCAACGGAATTTAAAGTCTAAAGGAAGCATTCGTATGCAAGGAATTTGTCCATCAAGAATAATAGCTAAAATTCTAGTAAATGGTAGGTATTTTTTTTCTTAATAATTATTAAAATAGAAGATTTATTCACTTATATGACATTTTTTCAGGAGTGATTAGAGTAAGATTCTTTGAAACGCACATAGGATACCCTGACGAATTAAGAAGCAAAAGGCTAACAAAATCGGAACAGAAGATAATTGTGGATAAAATAGCAGCAGGAGTTTCAAATAAGAGAATTATTCAGGAGGCCAGAAGCGTAGACGGCAATAAACTACAAAGGAAAAATTGTATAACAAGAGGAGATTTAGAGTACCTAATACGAAAATTTAATATTGACAAGAAAAGGGACAGTGATGATATGATAGCCACAGTGTTTAAAATTCAGGAATGTAACAGTGATGGAAAAAAGCATGAATTTTTATTTAAACAGATAGGTTCGAATTGCAATTTTATATATTAATATTATCTTAACAAGTTAATGTTGTTTAAATGTATTTTAGGAGAAACTTATCCAGGATTAGAAGAAGATGATTTTGCAGTTGGATATATCAATGCTATTATGGAAAAAAAATTAAGAGATTTTCCAAAAATAATCTGTATAGATAGAACTCATGGAACAAATAGGAGAAACTGGGACCTGACAATTGTGTTAATAAGAGATGAACAAAATATGGGTTTTCCAGTGGCATTCTTACTAAGTAACAGATAAGATCAATTAATTCAAGAGGTTTTTTTAGGGCACTTAAAACTAGATTAGGGGAAGCAGTTCAAGCTGAATATATAATGAGTGATGACGATCCAAAATATTACAATGCATGGATAATGGCTATGAATGCAGGTATGTGTATACTGTATAATCAAACATTATCATAGATCATTAGTTACTTTATGTTATTTTTTCACTTATTTGTAGAACATAAACCAAGAAGATTACTTTGTACCTGGCATATAGTGAAAAATTGGAACATACAAGGAAGGTCTAAAATCAAGAAGTTGGAAAATAGACAGATAATGAAACATGAAATGAGGAAAATTTTAAAGGAGACTGATCCACAAAAATTTATACAGCTGAAAGAGAACTATTTTAGGCAATTAGAAGAAGAGGAGGAAACTAATTTTCAGAATTACCTGAAAAATTACTTCACTAAAAAAGTCAACACTAAAAAATTATAAAACAAATGTAATTAATTCTTTAATATTTTAGGTACTATTTCCAAAGTCAAGAGAGAATAATGATGTGGGCACATTGTTATAGAATCAATGCCGGAATTAATACAAATATGGCAATTGAAAGCTTAAATAAAGTTCTGCAAAAAAAGTACTAAAGTACAACAAAATGAATGGAAAGCAGAATATTAGGTAAGGAAATTTTAACACATTACAAAAAAAAATATATAGAAAATATATTTTCTCTTAAAAGGATTGAAAAACTGTTGGATTTACTGGATGAACTTGTTGATGAAAGAATGTGGAAAAGGATTATAAACATGGAAAGGCCAAATGCAAATAATTATCAGCACAAAATATGTCAGAGTGCACATAAAAAAGCAGAAGAAATGGTGGGTAATAACGGTAATGTATCATATTCTGAATTAGGACATTTTAAGGTAAGGTCGTTTAGTGATTATCATAAATTGTATTGTGTAAATTATAATGAGGTTTGTGATGAGGACTCTAGGGTAATGTATTGTGAGAAGTGTAAAATATGTAAACATAAATATAATTGTGATTGTCCGGAATATACTGTTAAAAGTGTCATGTGTAAGCATATACATGTGTAGCTTTATTTGAGCAGAGGAGCGAATATGTTTCAGGTTTCATGGATGAAATGCAAGAAGATCTGTATGTCAATGAACCTTCAACAAGCAAGACAGTTTATGAGGATGAAGTAAATCATTTTCTTGACGAGACTGAAAATAGAATGAATGTGACAATTGATTTTGAAAGAAAGCGTGAGGTATTTAGTTTAACAATAATTTTATTTGGTAGTTCTATAATATAGTATGGTATAAAATTGTAGATTTGTCTAGAACAGTTTTGCTCTGAAATTCGTAATTATGGTGGTGGATTGGGTGAACATGATTTAGAAAAATTTATGGGTGATTTTAGAAATTTTATGCAGACAGTAAAACAAAAAGAAATGGTGATGAGTAAAAAAAGAAAAATAGAAAAGCAGCAGTATTATCTCAACAAAAAACCTAAATAAATTTATTTATAATAAAATGTTTATAACTATTTCATTACTGAATGACATTGCTTTTGTGAGTGACCTATTCTGGTATTATATCTAAGTGGTGTTGGCTATTTGTATTCATGTAATTCGTTGGCTTATGGTGAAGGATACTTATAAAATATATTTTTTTAATTTTAATTTTGCCTTTATTATAATTAACTAATATATTAGTATTTGTTTCATATTTATTGGTATTTGTTTTCAACTTTTGTAAATAGAGCCCTTTGTACAACTATGTTATATATATATTAGGTAGTAGATTGCTTAATAAATGAAGTTGATATAATAAATTTTGAATATTCTGCATCAGTGTTATGAATAAACCTACTTTACTAAAATATAATCTGGTTGTTTTATGCATATTTAATAAGCTCAGATCCTGAAAAATATTGGTCTTTTTTCATTGTCGAAGAAGGATACAAGAAATGTTTTCCATTATTATGGTTCATTTTCATAGTATGCAATTGCATCTGATGTATGGATCACACGAGACAAGAAAGTGTATTAGGTACGTATATTACAATAAAATAATACTTCTCGAAAATTTTTCATTTTAAAATGAAAATTTTAAATAATATAATGGATTACTACATAAAATAATAACAAAATGTGTCCTTTTATTTAATAAAATTATCAATTTTTTTATACTAAATTTTAATTGAGCGGAGTTTAGAGCATGAGAATTAATTCAAAGCTATCCACTAAGTGCCTGAAATGAGATAAATTCTATTTTAGTAAAAACAAAATTAATAAGATCATGTAACAAAATTATTTACCATCATTTGCTGAAAATAAACAATTTCTTTACGTAAGTAAAACGTTCCGTATGTTTATTTTTCTCAAATACCATAATTCCTCTTATAATTAGATTTGAAATACGCGCCTTAATTATCTGAGCCAATCACAGACAAAGCACCGTGATTGGCCCGCATGGGTGCGGAAATTAATGTATCCTACTGATCTGGATTGCGTTTAAAACTGTCACCGCGAACAAAACTTATATAAACATTTGTTTTGATTTTGTAAAACATAAATCCTTTACTTTTAAGTTTTACTGTGTGTGAGTTTTAAGTTAATCAAATTTAATGTTAAGATAAAATCAAGGTATTTCCCACTGTCAACAAAACAATACAAGATAACAAACAGACCGGCAAAACTAGGTTGAGGTTATACTAGCTTTACAAATCCGTTCCATTTTTTTGTATCGATACGAAACCGTACAAACTTCGCGCATGTGTATAAAACTGATCCAGGCGATTTCAGGATGATTCAATGAATGGTGTCATTGAATGATGTGGTGAGTATTTGGTCGCTTGGAACAAACCTATAGAATCTTTATTAATGAATTTATTAATAAATGTCTAAAAATATTACCTAAATGTGTGGTAAAATGTTTATTGCATTTTTAATTTTCACTTAGACAAAGATAAGTAGATGCGAATAATATATTTGTTTGTCTTTTAAATGTTTTTCGGCATCTTGAATATATTTACTAAATGCTTTTAAATTTTATTTTTGTTTAAGATTGTTTTTATATAAAGAGCTTGGATTCTGGCAATTACAAGTTTAGCTATTCATCGAGATGAAAGCCTCTAACATACTTATTGAGCAGCACTGGTAGTTTTGTAAAGTAAATGATGCTTTTTTGTTTATTGTGGAATTCTTGAACATTAGTTAATGAGAATATTTATTTAGCACTAAAAAGTGTTTAAAGGATGAAAATGTTAGTCTACAAGTAATAAGTTTTATTTTTATTAATACATCTATTTATTACAGACTTTAACGGGGAAACGGTGTTGCCAAAAGTAGTTAAGAACTTAAATTATTTTAATATACAAAACTATTGTGGGGTATAACATCAAAATTCTTCACTTTAATATTTGTGTGATTAAGACCAACTTTGAAAAATCACTGTGTTTTTTAAAAGTTTCTTTTAAATTAAAAAGAGTTTTAAAGTTATATTTTTGTCAAAAATACATCCTATTTATGAAATACCAGTCAAAATAAAAATAAATTCCTTTAAACATGTATACAGGGTGGCCCATAAAAAATTTGCAAAGTGCTCGGACCCGTTGATTTATAATTTTAGGGGGACAATTTTTTTAATACATTCAATCCCTTAACATCAACCCCTTGGCGGAGGTTGTAACCACCCTCAGATAATTAAATAGGAGTAGCGGTCAAATTATGTTAAGCTTATTTTGAAGGTCTTTTTATTCTAGTGACAACTGCCAAGTTGTCAGAAAGAATTAAAGCCAAATATTTTAGATGTCGAGACTACAATAATATTTCTAATAATCGAGATGCTTTTGATTATGCTGCTAGCCTCTTACCATGGGACGAAATTTATTATTCTCCTAATATAGATGAAAAGTAAAACATTTTTAATTCAAATATCAAATATTTAATTGACAAATTTGCACCTACAAAATTAAAGAAAAATAATAAAAGTAAGCCTTTTACTCCATGGATAACCGATAACATTAAACTACTTATAAAACTAAGAGACAAAGCACATAAAAAATATCTGAAAACTAAAAGTGGTAATTGTCTCCAGTACTATCATAATTTAAAAAATTTTACTAAACACGCTATCATACGCGAGAAAAATGCTTATTTCCGCAACTTATCTAAAACTTCTGGAAAGCCCTTTTGGGATACAGTAAAGAAGTTAAATATTATGCAAATAAAAAATGATTACAATATACCTGCCGCATTATCTGAAGCAAATGTACTCAATGACTTCTTTGCTACTTCTAATAAATTGAATGACTCTACTTGCAAAGAAAAAATTTCCTTTTATCAAAATAACAAAGCTCTCAATTTCCCCAATTCGCTAAATTTTAATCTTATGGATGAGACCACTTTAAAAGATATTATAGCATCAATTGGTACTAATTCTCATGATGGAATAGCAATAAAGGATGTTGTTGCTTGTTTTCCATTTTGTAGCAAACCGCTACTCAATATTATGAATTCCTACATCTTAGAAAATCAATTTCCAGATTTGTGGAAAAAGGCTATCATTAAACCATTTGCAAAAATCTCAAACCCTAAAGAAGCTAAAGATCTACGCCCTATTAGTATTTTACCAGTTTTGTCTAAGGTTCTAGAGAGACACATGTATAATGAAATTACTGCATTTTCAATATTCTATATTCCTATAAAATTATACCTGAATGTCAATCCGGGTTTAGGAAACATTTTAGTACATCTACTTGTCTGGTAAATCTTATGAATGATATCAGGTACTATGAAGAACAGAAACAAGTAACTTGAAAGGCACTTGACACTCTAAATCATGATATGCTGCTAGCTAAATTAAATTTCTTTGGTCTAATACTTCTATTGCCTTGCTGAGATCCTACCTGACCAGCAGGGTTCAATGCGTGGAGATTGATTCTCATCCCTTATACTCAAAATCTGAATTTATTCCTGTTACCACTGGGGTACCTCAGGGATCTCTATTAGGACCCTTATTATTCTCATTATACGTTGCTGATATGAAAAAATTTATATCTTATTCAAAACTACAATAATACGCAGATGATTCTCAGATTTATACATCGTTCTCATTAAACTCCTTACGACACTCACAAACACAATTTAATTCCGACTTAAATAATTTACATATATATGCTAAGGATCATAATTTGAAACTCAACCCTCCAAAATCGTGTCTATTATTTCTAAGATCCAATAGAAATAACATAGAACATATTTCTCAAGACTTTGTGGTTAAAATAGACAATACAGTAGTACCGGTGGTTAATGAAGCAAAGAATTTGGGTATTATGTATTTTTGATAATACTTTGTCTTTAGTATTATCAAAATGTATTATGTACTTAGCCTTAGTCGTAGAGTGAAACCAAGTATTTTTTGTGCAACTCTTTAATATTATCATTGTTTGATTATGGTGATGTAATCTACAATGATACAATTACTTCGGCAGTCTCATCTTCTATTCAAAAAGTGCAGAATTCCTGTATGCGTTTTTCCTTTAATATTTGCTACAGAAGTCATATTACCTCATATCTTAACAATCATTTTATTCTTTCAATGTCAAATAGACACAAATATCACATGTACTATTTCATATACAGAATTTTAAAGTCGGGAAACCCACCATATCTAAGAAAACTTTTCAATGTGCATGAACACAACCATAATACTTAATATTTTTAGGGTTCCTCAGCATACAACAGCAGCTTTTCAAAAATCATTTAGTTACGTTGCAGTTCATTTGTGGAACAATTTGCCTCATTGTGTTAAAGATTATTCTCTTTATAAGTATAAGAAGTACATAAAAAATTTGCTTATGCAGTCACAGTATAATGCCTAATAATTAAATATGTATTGAAATGAATGTCAATAGGACTTTTTTCCAATCTCTTTTCATTCAGGTTGTGTCATATTCATGTAGCTGTACTGGGTCAAGTATTCACTTACATTTTCGTTTCGCATTTAACAAGATATACCTGTATCATATTATTTATATTCATATATATTGGATGTGTTTCCTCTCCTGCGCTTCCCTGATTCAGTCGCTGCCTACCCCTGCCCTGTGTACATAAATATAAATAAATTGTAGGGTTTTCTTTTTAGTTTTCTTGTTATTTTGTTTCCTTTTTTGTTGCTTTTTCTTGAGGATGTAACACTTGAAAGTGCCTCTTGCAAAGGTACATTTGAGAAACGGTTTGAATCGGAGAAGAAGAATCGGATGCATTCCTATTTGCTAACTTCACTTACATCATAAGTACAACTGTTTTGTAATTTTTGATATTGGCAAATAAACGTTTTGAATTTGAATTTGAACTGCCAAGTTTGAAATTGCTAACTTGAGTTTTCGCAGTATGACAGCTTGTCAAAGATTTTGAAACAATACCATTATTTAATACTTTTAGCGCTAGTTTTTAGAGGGTTTTGATTTACAAAACAAAAACGCTGGCACCCGTCAATTTTTGATTTTGGAAAAATGATTTTTTGTTAAAATTGTTGACCCCACAACTTCAACCCCTTAGCGGAAGCCACATTCACCCTTATTTTTTAAATGGGAAGGGGTGTGTTGTAATACATCTTTTGAAAGGGCATTCAATTTTCTTTACAATAGCGCTTTGATTTTTAAATTTGAGCTAATTCTAAACATTTTACTGGATATTTTAGGTGTGTGAGTAAAAAATTGTTTTTAAACTATCAAAAATCAGTCAACAATCCGACTCTATCTTCAGTAAACAAGTTGATGTGAATTGAATTAGTTATTTCTGTGCTTGTGGAAATTATTGAATTATACTTTATAAACAATTAATGTGCAAGACTAACGGCAACTTTGTTTAATGAGAGACATGCAGATAAACAAGAATGTACATCATGGTTACATCTTAGATTTAGTGGCAAAATTTCAGGAAACTGGTTCGGTGGAAAATAATAAACGGAATATTAAAAATCCAGTGAGAAATAAAGCAGTAGAAGTCGGTGTTCTTGGTGAAGTTAGTATAGTTTAGGTGAAGTTACTTGGTCAAACTTCAATATACGCATTAAAATAAACTGCAAAATATATTAAGATATTTAGTGATCGATCCCCGTATATATTTACAGTCGATTCGAATCTTTCCACGGCACCCCGGCCCGTTCAACAATCAATATTTGTCAGATAAAGATAGGCAAGTTTGGCGCGGTTAACGTAAAACAGAGGAAGATACAAGATTCTCTCGATGCTGCTGGGATTGAATTGTGGATGGGCCGAGAACATCAGCCAGTGAAACAGCGTCGCGCGCTCAAAAATAGGAAATGCAATTATTTTATACGTTTTATTATTGTTATTGTTGTTTTATTATTTACAGTTTTCTTCAAATAAACGAATATACATAAGTAAAGTATTAACTTGTATCGCGTTCTATTACTATACCACGTGTTACAAATTCCTAGCTCACTATTGAGATCTCGGTAAATATAAGAGATACGAAGATGGTTAATTTTAGAACAAAGTTGCGCATTTTTGAGCTTAAAATGTGTCATTTAAAAATTTGTATAAAAAATATTTAAATTTATATTTCTTGTTGGGGCGCTATTGGACCGCCCTTTTTGTACGTGGAAATAATGTTTGGAAGAATCAATCATTTCTTAAGATGCGTGCCATAATATATGGTCTGTATATTGTAACAATTTTGAATTTTGTCAGTGTGTTATAATTAGCATGGTGCAAACTTGGCTCATCCTAAACTCGGTTTCGCGTTTATATATTGTAGCGCGTAACTCAGTTCAAACCAATTCATTTCCAACCCGTGTGAGTCATACCTTTTATCCAACCACAAAAAAAATTACTTAAGTCCAGACAAGCAAATTTTGTTTTAAAAGATTCAGAGATTTGGTGGCCGCTAGCTTTTAGACAGTGGAGAAGGTAGTGGGAGAAATTTTAATAAGAGCGCCACTTGATTTAAATATTTTACACCAAACCCTGATATATTATGATGGAATATAATCCCCCCTTAATCAAGAAAATTATGACCTATATTTATGCCTGTACCTAGATCCTAAAAACTGAAAATAATTTGGGAAAAACTCAAATAACAATCCGTAGGTCCACCAGATTGATATAATCATCCAAGAATTTACATAGTCACTTCCATTTATATAAAAAAATTAAATTCCACTGAGATATTTAAATTTAGATAATTATTCAAAATGTAATACTGTAATAATTTTAAATAAATAAAAATTGATAAAAGAATTAAGAGTTACTTGAGGTATGCTTAAGGCGAGGAATTAGTAAAAAAAAAAACAAATCCGCACTGAACTACTGTTCAAGGGGAAAATCCAAAACGTGATCACGTGTTGTTTACAAGAAGTATATGTTTGGAGCCTAATTCACAATACCTCACTGGCCCTAAATACCTTTTACAAACTATAGTCAAGTCACATTAATCTAAATAAAACTTTTAAATAGTAAGGTTCGAATTTGAAAGCCTATTAATGGTATTTTGGTGCAATAAAACCTATTAACCAACAACCAACATTATGACTAAATATGTTATTTGTAGCAAATAGCCGATCCCTTACAAGGTGATCCAGGCTCAATGTCACAATCAATTATGTCGATGCTCGACTCAAATGAAAACCCTCAGGTTAATATTAATAGACTTAGCAAGAACCTCTTAACGTTCTTGTTTTACATAAAAGAAAATAAACCCATAAAATTCAAATTAATAAATCAACCCCGAATCCTAAATCAAACCGTTCAATAAGAGAAAAATAAAATAAAATGTGCAAAAACTTGCGTGTCCTCTAATCTCTTGTGTATTTTGGCTAAGGTAGCTTAACTCGACAGCTCTGGAACCAGTCAGTTACAACCAGGGTAACGACCACATGGGCAAGTCGATTTCAGGCAAGTTCCAATCCAAAATCGCAGAGCCACAGTACAATGCTCAGTCCAGGCTGTGTTGAGGCTCACTTCAGCCGGTTGCCAACAGTGTTGGGATGACCAGAAGAATCCAGAGAATAGGAAGAGACCAGAGAATAGAGGAGAGAATGAGAAAAAGGAGAGGGGCCTCTAAAATAGAGGACAAAAAAAATCAGTAAAATAAACACACAATCAATTCTATGGCAATTACCAACATGTTGCTACATACCTAAGGTGGTGAGCGAGGCCTAGAGTCTCGTTTAGTGGTTAGAAAATTTCAAAATCCCATAAATGGTGTGGAAGCAGCCGACCAAATCCAAAAATATCAGGTCAATCCGAAATCCTCTCGGCTACAACTTCCCACTAGACGTTCATCAAATTAAATCCCAAAACTTGGGAGGAATATTTTTCCATTCAACCGAATTACCGGCAAGATAAACTTAAATTTTCCTTAAAACCACAAAATGTCGACTGTTCTTTCTGATAACGGGATGGCTACCGGCTGGACAAGGAACTGACAACCCACCAGACAATGACAGGTGACACTGGCAGTGAACTTGTCACTCTCTCTCTTCGACACGATCTGACCCTGCCTCTTGGTGCAAACTACGTGGAGCCTCACTCTATCAAAATAGAAATTCCGCAATACCACAGCAAAATGATACTGCTCGGATACTAAAACATGGAAAACTAACAAAATTTTCTCAACGGGGCTACGAAATTCCAATTTTCCTCTTACGTCGCTCTGCCTGATTTATGACGCTCCGTCATCCGCCAAATGGAAACCAAACTTTAATGGGAAACAGCAACGCTGCCAAACCTCCACAACAACAAGAGTGTCAATAGTCATTACTGTCAATCACAGTCACTGTCAATCGGCTAGTAGGGTTAGAAACCAGATGTCAAGGCACGTTTATTTACTAAAACTTAACTTAAAGAATTGAAGGGAAATATAGCAAGCAAAACTGGGGAGGCCAATTTCAAATCAATTAGGATACCTTGCCCAACATGATTCCGCTATAGAAGAAAGTATTTGTAAATTTTCCTACACTAACGGATTACCATCTAAAAGGTCTTATTTACTCCACTCATAGCGCAATCTGTGGCACAACAGCACCCCCTAGAAGTCCCTCCATACCCCAGACATATACCGGCCTCATAGAAACTCTTGACAAACAAATCAAAGGTCAGAAAGTTCCCAGGTACATGAATAGGGACTAAAGAAACATAATACGACTCCACAGATGTGCTGACAGGATAGGGTAGGTAAATTCCTAAAAATAATCAAACTCAAAAGCCTTAAAAAAAATAAATTGCGTTACTATCAAACCCTAAATTCCATTTATAAAACTGTAAATCACACAACCCTTTCTAGCCGATACCAAAACCCATAAACTTTTGCGCGAATTTATATGAAATCCCATGTTACATGCTTAGGGCAAAATCTGCATGTAACAATATTATACTGTAGTTCTTGTTGTTATTCTATTTGTTATATACAATAATAATAATGATAATAATAATAATCGTATTTTATTAAAAAAAAAACAACAGATTGACAAATATTACAAATGAAAAAAAGGCGTGTCCTGTTTTGTTTTATTTACTTTCGTCTGAACTTTTCAACAATAAAAATTTCATTTTTGTCACTTTTGATACAAGTGATAATGAATCGAATAGTTGTGGTAAATCTTTTGAGGCATTTTATAATGTGTCATTTTCAACCTAAATATATTTTAAATCTGAATTATAATTTTTAAATACAATATACGTTAAAAGACATATCGTTAATATTTGCTTAATACAAAAATACAGTACCGTTTTTTAAGATAAAAATTCAAGGTTAAACTGAATTTTTGACAATAAAATTGATTAATCACTTATCTTGTTGAGTATTATGTCACTTTTTATGTTAAATATCAATTTAGAAAATATTATCTCATACGTTCAAATATTGAAAAGAAGAATTAAAAAGACTTATTCACATATTTAAAAAATATTTAAACTTAAATTTTTAATGAAACCTTTCGTTGTATTTAATTTAATGTAAGTTCAATAAGTCTTAAATACAATAATATGTATATTTAAGGTTTAATAAATAGATTTTTGTATGTACCCATGAGCTGATGTTAAATCTATTGATTCTTCAATATCCAACCCTACTTTATTATGAATATTTAACTTGAAAACCATGAGAAAAGCTTATTTATTTAATAAAAATACCTAATTTGAACGAACGTTTCGGGAGTGATATCCACTACCGTTATCAAGGTAAGTTAAATTAAATTAAAAATATGAAAAAATATACTTATCTTTTCTGATTTTTCGTCTGCACGCTGTGTAAAATTTGTTCTTAATCCGCGAATAGTCGAAATACTTTCTTTATAGTTTGACGTTTGATTTATAGTTTAATAAGCTGTAAAATATAAATTTTATATAGGTGAAACCTATAATTATTTCCAAAAAGAATTAGTTAACATAAATCTTACATAAAAAACAATGATTTTCATCCGATTGATATCCGAAATTAAAAATTTATGCCACCCAACATGAATCATTAGAAGACTTACGGAACTGCATCATTCATGAATGCCAACAAATAACACCCGCTACATAAATAACTTTGTTCATTTAACTTCTTCTGGAATACTTTTAGCTAACTTAATATCGGATCATATGGCTATCTACACCACGTTTGCCTACAGACTGCAGAAGCATCCACCCAAGGTGGTAACTTATCATGATTCTAGAAACTTTAATGGTAATCTTTTTTCTGAGAATCTGGGAAGAGTGTATTGGAATCAGATATTCTATATGCCTGATATCAAGCAAAAAATCAATTATTTAAACTATCAAATATTAAAACTATTTGATCAGCATGCTCCCCTTAGGACCTCAAAAATTACAAAAAAAGCTCTCCTTAGTTAACAGATTGAATAAAGGCAGTTCTAAAAGATACAGACAAATTTTTGAAAAATATATAAAAGATAAAAATGTAAGAGACTTTAATCCATATAAACAACTGGGTTATGCAGTTATATCACTATTAAGGTGTGAAAAAAATCATATTTGGAATATTGTGAGTCTAACAAAAATATAAAACAGCTTTGTAAAACTCTTAAAAGTATGAATATTTAAATTTAAAACAAAATTAAAATCCTATCAATTTTAAAAAACTAAATGATATAAATCAATATTTCTCCTCAATCTTTAGTAACCCTAAAACCTGCCTCGTTTTTCAGGATTAATAAATTAAATGAAAGATGTACTTTTCAGTTTCAACTTAGGTCGTTTGACGAAATTGTTACAATAGTCAGCAATTTGAAAAGTTGGTTGTAATTAAATAAACGCAAAAATGTTTAAATGCGGTCTTCCCCTTTATACATATAAGCATATAACTCATATTATTAACTGTTATTTAAATGGTTGTCATCCGAAGCACCAAGAAATAATAGAGAGTCATCATCACTAATCTAAATATACAAGGTGTTTCCTAACTACGGTACGAAACTATACAGGGTGAATCGTTAGGTCGTTTTATGAAAAAAAGTTCCTATGAATGTATATCGGGAGTTGCTTTGTTTCTGAGATACAGGGCGATGAAGGTTCAAAAAAATAACGGTATTTTAAAAATACTATAACTATCCTTAAACCGATTTGGTTGAAATTTGGTGCAGTTATTTGAAGTTACAAGACGCTTATTTAGCTGTAACTAGATTGAAATTATTAGGTCCAGTGGCGTATCAGTGTCAGTAAGCATGTGGTGCCCCACATGCTTATTGTTGAGAAAAAACAAGGCCAATAATTAATTGTTTTGCAGCTTTTTATTTATTTTTGTATTTAAGCAACTATAAATACAACTTTTTCGTAACTTATACTTATGAAGATAATAATCATATCTGGCTTTGTTTTCGAGAAAAAAAATTTAAAGTATCTTTAACTTATTCTAAAAATTATCCATGGACGACAACATGAAATAAAAACCAATTAATTCGATAAACAATTTCGACCTTAAAGTACATGAGCAAAATGTCCACCCTCCAATGCACGACTTTTTGGTCTCTTGTGTCTTGTTTACTATGATAATAAACATTCAACTTCTACGATTTTTATTATCAGATTTTTGAAATACAACAAAATAACAAATACATCGCTTCTTATGACAAATAATTGGCAAGTCCATTCAAGTACCTCCTTTATACCTACCTGCTTTGGAGACCAGCTGACAGTGATAGAATTGCTATAAGTAAAATTCAGCTGTCAATTAGCAGTGATTCATTACTCCATCATGAATAATTTTACTAACCATGAAATGATCGACATTATGGATTAGCAAATGGAAATGCGGAAAAAGCACGAAGAATTTACCAGGACAGATGTCCTAACAGAGTAATTCCATGTGCAAAAACATTTAGAAAACTACATGCAAGATTATGTGAAACTAGGAGTTTTAATAAAAATATGTGTGGTGGAAGACCAGAAACTATAACAACGCTTGAACTGGAACTTTTTGGGCCGACGAAAATCCCCACGTTATTAGAGAAACTCATTTTCAGCAACAATTTTCGCTGAACGTTTGGATAGGAATTATTGGTGACTACCTAATTGGCCCATTTTTTTTACCGGCAAGATTAACAGGTGAATCCTACACGGATTTCTTGCAACACCATTTACCCACTTTATTAGAAGAAGTACCCCTACAAGTAAGAGTCAACATGTGGTTTATGCACGACGGGGCTCCAGCTCATTCAGTGTTCTTGTTCGTCAGCATCTCGACTTCATCTATCCTAATTGCTGGATTGGACGTGCAGGACCTTAAAATTGGCCGGCTCGCAGTCCTGATATGAATCCCCTGGATTACTATTAAAGGGGCCATCTGAAGGCTCTTGTTTATAAAACTCCTGATCGAGATGTGAATGACTTGAGGAATGGGATAATTGTCAATTGCAATATCATAACGGATACTCCAGGTATTTTTGAGCGTGTCAGACACTCAATGACAAATCGTTTGCAGTCGTGTATTTTATCAGAAGGTGGGCATTTTGCTCATTTACTTTAAGGTCGAAATTGTTTATCGAATTAATTGGTTTTTATTTCATGTTGTCGTCCATGGATAATTTTTAGAATGAGTTAAAGATACTTAAAATTTTTTTTTTCGAAAACAAAGCCAGGTATGAAGATAATATAAGATACGAAAAAGTTGTATTTTTAGTTGCTTAAATACAAAAATAAATAAAAAGCTGCAAAACAATTATTGGCCTTGTTTTTTTCTCAATAATAAGCATGTGGTGCCCACTGACACGCCACTGGACCTAATAATTTCAATCTAGTTACAGCTAAATAAGCGTCTTATAACTTCAAATAACTGCACCAAATTTCAACCAAATTGGTTTAAGGATAGTTATAGTATTTTTAAAATACCTTTATTTTTTTGAACCTTCATTGCCCTGTATCTCAGAAACAAAGCAACTCCCGACATACGTTCATAGGAACTTTTTTTCATAAAACGACCTAACGATTCACCCTGTATAGTTTCGTACCGTAGTTAGGAAACACCCTGTATATTCTGAAAAGCTTCCATATGTGAACAGTTTTAGAAAACTTGGGCTTATGATTGATAATGACTTAAATTTCCAAGAACATGTTTCTTTTCTTACTAAAAGATGCTATACGATTTTAATACCATCATATAGCAACATTCACATAATTAACCATAAGTTAAGGAAAAAGCTTTGCGAAAGTCTTGTCGTTCTCATGATTGAATACTGCTATTT
The DNA here is from genome assembly GCF_022605725.1 of Anthonomus grandis grandis. Lineage (NCBI taxonomy): Eukaryota > Metazoa > Arthropoda > Insecta > Coleoptera > Curculionidae > Anthonomus > Anthonomus grandis. The sequence continues at coordinate 23,559,963 of NC_065555.1, forward strand.
AATGTATCATGCCTCTTTAGATTTACTTACTAAAAATAGATTGCAGAAAATTAAAAATATTTATTGTAGATTTGTTTGCGGAATAAAAAAGTACGATCATGTTTCTGAAAAATTGATCAAACTGGAATGGCTTAAAATTGATAAAGTTCATAACTATGCCTATCCAATTTTTAAATACCGACAATTTTTTTCCACATCATCTTAATATCTCTACGATTAACTTGAATATCGGTATTATACACACAACGTTGCCTTAACATACAGTCATAGATTTAGTATACCTCGGTTTCGTCACTTATTTTTTAAGAATAGTTTCTCCTACATCGCTGTGTCTACCTATAACTCGCTAATTTTTTAAGTTCAGGAAATCGATTATATCCTTTTTTCTATCTAGTAAATAGTTACTACCTGATATGTGTGTTGTTTTTCTTTTAATTAATTGTTTTAAGTATGTGATTCGCGAATATCAATCACTTTAAACTAAAAATATCATTTATCTCTTTATTATTTTATTTTATAAGTGTTATTGCATATTAGTTTTAATTTAATTTTTATTTTTTTATTTTTTTATCATGTCTCTCTATGTTAGACTTAGTTAATGGTTAAGTAGAGTAACTATATAAAGCTAAACTTCGCCTTTTTTTGTCAAACATATATGTTTACAAGAATAAAGACATTTATTATTATTAATAATATTATTAAAATAAGGTTTAAGAAAAACTGTTTGGTACCTATTTTCCTTAACAAAAAAGGCACCCGCACAAATCCAAAAACTACTTAAAACCAAGATTCTTTAATGTTTTGCCTGATAAGCTGAAGGATTTTGTTTACGATAGATTATTTAAATATAAAGTGAAGCTGGCTATTTTAAATACGCGTATATAAATAATAAAATATACTTTGTACTTGCTTCCATCCACAGAATGACCATACGGAGATCCAGAGATAACTAGGAGCTTCCAGCTCCAAGGACTAAGCGTGCTGGCAGTTACCTATCCCCACACCATACAGCATGCCTTTAACATTTCTGCATGCGAATCTACAGCATGGAAGAGCGTCCACCGCTATTCTGTGCAAAAGGCTCACTGAGCTCCATATCGACGTCGCCTTATTACAGGAGCCCTGTACTTACCAGGGCTCTGTTAAAGGCCTGGGTTTACCCCCCGCCGTCACTGCGGTGGTCAAATACTGTGAAGACTTGGGTCTCCCGCTTCTTATGAGCTGCGATTCGAATTAACATCACGGCCTTTGGGGATGCGGAGATGAGAACCCAAGGGGCCGCTCCCTGGTTGACTTCCTGTGCTCAAATGGCCTAGAACTACTCAACCGAGGCAGTGTTCCAACTTTCTACTGCAATAGGGGTCAATCAGTTATTGATCTTACTATCTGTTCACCTAGTACTGTGAACCTTTTTAGCTCATGGAGAGTCTCCCTTGAGGTCACAATGTCGGACCACAGGCACATTCTTTTTGAATTAAAGAAGCAGGCTCGGTGCGATACCCTAACCTACAGAAACCCAAGGTGCACTGACTGGGACCACTTTCGAGAGGAACTAGTCGGTGGTCTTGCGGACATGCCGGCAAGGTATACACTTCCGGCCGACACAGAGATCGGGACTGTCAACCTGACTCGTGCGATAGTCGCGGCATTCGAAGGCAGCTGTCCCCTCAGACGGAGACCCGCCAATGCCAAGAATGCCTGGTGGAACAGGAACACGGAAAAGCACCGTGACACTACGCGTCGGCTCCTTCACAGGGCTGAGCGCACTAAGCTTGCCACTGACTGGGATGCGTTCCACGCAGCTCAAAGGCAATACAACAAGACACTCAGGGACTCCAAAAGACAGTGCTGGAGGCGGTTCTGCGGTGACGTTGAAAACACACCATCCGCAGCACGACTGTGCAAAGTACTGTCCAAGGAACCTGGAACTAAATTGGGGTCGCTGTCACTTCCAGATGGCGGCTTTACTACCAATGAGCGGGAGTCACTGGAGGTCATGCTGCGCACTCACTTCCCAGACTCCAACTCATCTCGCGATCCTCCTAGCTGTTCTCGGGCTCCGATTCGCTTAGAGTTCGAGACTGCTAGAAGAATAATTACCTACGAGAGGGTGAAATGGGCAATCAAGACATTCCCCCCCTTAAAATCTCCGGGCATGGATGGATTATATCCATACCTTTTGCAAAACGGGTTAGAAGTGTAGTATGGAAGTATCACCCAGTATAACAAATATTGTGTAAATAGGAATCTACTATATTGTAATAATACATTAAGTAATTCTATATAGCAAAACATTATAATGTCTAGTAAGCATTATCATAAACCAGGTCAACGGGAAGTTCAACGATCCTTGGATGTAGCTTTTTGATATTTTATTATAGATCCTACTTAACCCTAAGAAGGTTGTTTCATTTTAACCCTATGTCTTAAATCATAATTTACTACATGGCAATCCTGCCTCCTATATACCTAAAGAATAAAAGAAGAAAAACGATGTTGGTGGACAAAAGAAGAAAATAGTTCCAATAATCTTAAAAAATGGGAAACGTCAAGTCTAAGGAGGAAATTCTAGTAGCAACTGTGGCCCTTGTTGCCATATACGTTTTGGTTAAACGCTGTAGAAGAGGACTGAAGCAGACTATTCGCAGAGAAATCGCAAAGAAGATTTTACAGATCCCAAATCGTACCGACCTATCAGCCTTACCAGCTTTATGCTGAAGGCGGTGGAGAGGCTGATTGATCGACACCTTAAGGAAAGCATCCTGGTCAACAAACCACTGCATGTGTACCAATACGCCTATCAGGCGTCCACGGACCTGGTCCTACACCACCTCGTTAGGAAGGTGGAGGGTGCTCTGGGTAGTGGCAAGGCCTGTCTGGGTGCGTTTCTAGACATTCAAGGGGCGTTCGACAACACTTCTTTTGCATTAATCTGCCAAGCACTCGAGAGCCGCGGCTCAGAACCCTGTTTGGTTAGCTGGATAGAGGCCATGCTCTCCAAACGTCATGTATCTGCCCAGCTCAACAACGAGATTGTCGAAACGTTGGCGGCTAGGGGCTGCCCGCAGGGAGGAGTATTGTCCCCTACCTTGTGGTGCCTTGTGGTCGACAGCCTGATAAAACGTTTAAACAATGCTGGCCTATACACACAGGCCTACGCTGATGATCTGGTAATCCTTTGCCCAGGGAAAGACGCCGTCTCAATGCGGGGCCCTATGATGAGAGCCCTGCGTATGGTGAACATATGGTGCCTCTCGGGGAGTCTCAGGATTAACTTCAAAGAAGCAGAGCTAGAACAGTAGACTGTTCACGAGGAGACGTAACTTTGGCACGCCCCCTGTTATATCTCTAGGTGGCGTGCAGCTGCATTACTCCGGGACAGTTCGATTTCTGGGAATCAAGTTGGATCTCAAACTCTTCTAGCACGATCATGCAGACACCAGAATGAAGAAGGCCACCTGCGCGCTATGGGCCTGCAGGCGGGCTTTCGGCAAAACCTGGGGTCTGTCTCCTAAGATCCTCCACTGGATCTACTCGCGCATTGTGAGACCTCTTCTCACATACGGGGCTATCGTTTGGTGGCCATGTACGGAGAAAGCGAAAATTCGTGCTCAACTGGACAGAGTCCGACTTCTTGCATATCTCAGCATAACGGGTTCCATGCGGACGGCGCCAACTAGAGCGCTTGAGACTCTGCTGAGCCTTCCGCCTCTGGATCTCGTTGTGCAATTCGAGGCAATGAGGACTGCGTACAGGCTATACGTCCACGGCGAACTATGTGCTGGCGAGACCGGTCACGCAAAAATTTGGTCACGGGCCATACAGGAATGTCCTCTCCTTCTGATGGGCAGTGACTGCTTGGCTCCAGTGACTGTGGACTGCGAGGGATTTGTGACGCACATTGCAGGCAGAGAGAGGAGTGGCAGCACTCCAACAGACCTGCATTGCTAAATAGGGGGACCATCTGGTACACAGATGGCTCCAGAATGAATAACAGAGCTGGATCAGGGCTTATTGGTGGGATCCCACATACCAGTAGGGCATACTCGCTGGGGGAGCACGCCACTGTCTTCCAGGCCGAAGTATTCGCTGTATTAAAATGCGGAAAGAAAATCCTAAGCTGCGGACACCGCAATACAGTCGTATCAATATGCTCGAACAGCAGAGCTGCCATTAAGGCTATCACGACCGCAAAGGTAAGCTCCAAGCTTGTACTAGAGTGCATAAAAGTCCTGAAAAAACTGGTACAGGTTGGATGCAGGGTCCAGCTCGTCTGGATACCTGGCCATGCAGGCCATGCAGGTAATGAGGAAGCGAACTCTCTTGCCAGGCTGGGATCCGCGAATGTGTCGATGGGGCCGGAACCCATAGTTGGTATCGCCAAATGCGTTGCGGTCGCGTCAATGAAGGGTCTGCTGGACAAGTGGACCCACCGAAGATGGACTGAGTCCCCTGGTATGAGACAGGCCAAAGCGTACATAGGTGGGCCTTCTGCCTGTCTCACCAAAAATCTACTACGCATAAAAAGACGCGAAATTCGGCTAGTGACAGGTCTTTTATCCGGTCACTGGCACTTAAGAAGCCATCTCCATACTATCGGTATTGCGGACAACCCAGAATGCCAATGGTGCTATGAAGAGGATGAAACCGTTGACCATGTAGTCGGGGAGTGCCCAGCACTCACGCGCGCCAGGTTCAAATACTTGAATAACACTTTCAGTGTACCGAGCGACTTTAAGTCTTTCAGACCAGAGAGCCTTATCGGTTTTTCTAAGGCCGTTGGGCTCTGGTAACCCCCGGTGGGGCATGACGAGTCCATCAGGAGACCTATATGCACAACTGCCTTGGCAGCCCACTGTTTCGTCAATTCAATTCAATTCAACTAGGAGATTGGACAAGAAAAATATCCACAGACACCTTTGTAGCACTAGCGCTACTCGTGACACTAGAGTAGGTACCATAGAGTTTGCCCTTTTCTGCCAGTGTACTCCATAAAAAAATGTTTTTTTTTGCTTGAGATCATATTTATAAGGGTTAAAGTTGTAGAGCTTCAACTTGTAGCAAAGTTGTTTAAAGGATTTTTTTTAATGGTTATATTGTGAGACCTAAATAATTGTAATCGCTTATTAAAGCAATAAAAAGTGGGATTTTTGTTGCTTTAGTGTCTTAACCGTTTGTTTTATTGTACTTGAATAATTACTTTGTAATACGTATTTTCAAAACGTTGGAACAATTTTTTTTATTTATAATTGAATGGATGCCCGTAATAGGATTATGGAAAATTAAAATTTAATCCGATTATCTACAGGGTGATCCAATAAGCATGGGCGACCTCTGAACTGGAGTATCACTTTAGTTCACACTAAAATATGGCGATTAAGCTTATAATGTCTTATACAAATGTTGCAGGTTTACGAGGCACAGGGTGTTTAAAGTTGGAATTTTATTTAAATTTTTTTTAATAATTTTGTGATTTTATGCAGCATCGTCTTGAAAAACTAGCGACTTTGTGTATTTTGACATAAAAATTACGAATTTGGTGGTGAATTTAGCATTATTTATACAGGGCGTTTGGTACACCCTATTACATAGGTAAATTACAACATATTTTTCTTATCTAATCAGTTATGGCTAGAACGACTAGAAAATCTAAAAGGCAGTTTAATTTTGAATAAAAAAGTTTCTCTTATTTATTGCATGTAACTCTATCAGTTTTTAATTTATTTGCATTTTAAACATTCAGCGTAAAGAATTCTAAGCCACCGTTATTACAATGACTTTTTTTCAAGTAGGCTTGTGTCAGCACTTATCTGTTTTTCGTGTAAAGAAATTATATGACAATTTTACTGTCACTAAGTAAGAGTGTATTATTTGTAGTAAAAATTCGAAAATAAGAAAATGCCACGAATGTTCCAACAGTGAAATGCGTGATATGATTTGCGTTTTTGCTCAGTCAAATTATAGTGGACTTGGTGCAGCCAGAAGGTATTTAGAGTTATACCCAAATCGAAGACAACTCAATCATAAACTGTTTAGACGTATTTATACTCGCCTAGGCGAAACAGAGTGTTTTCGTCCTAAAACCTTAAATGGTGCTTTAAAAAATATCAATCTCGATGATGAACAAGAGCTTTTAGCTCGTATTTCGGAAAATCCAGATCTCAGTACTCGTTGGTTATGTACGGCAATAGGATAATAAGCCAATCGTCTATCTGAAGAATTTTAAAGAAAGAGAGTCTCCGTCCGTATCACTATACTCCTGTCAAAAATTTGCTACCTCAAGATTTACCAGTTCGTCTACAGTTTGCTCAATTTATGCTAGATAAACAATTGGAAAACCAGGAATTTCTTAATGACCTTCTTTTCACCGATGAGGCGACGTTTACTAGTCAAGGTGTTTTGGAAAAACAATCATTCATGGGACTCCGAAAATCCACATGCTCTAAAGGAACGACATTTTCAGCATAAATTTAAGGTAAATATCTGGTGTGGTGTGATATCTGGTTTTTTTATTGGACCTTTTGAACTTTCTCCTAATCTGAACGGGCCCCATTATTTAAACTTTTTTAAACAATACTTAAACCCACTACGAGAAGTCGTACCACAAGCCATAAGGCGGAACATGTAGCTTATGCAAGACCGGGCATCGCGAGTACGGCGATACCTGAATGAACATTTTCCTCACCGGTGAATTGGGCGTGGCAGTGAATTTGTTTCGCCACCTAGAAGTCCAGACTTAAATCCTCTAGACTTCTCTGGAATTAATTGTAACTTCACAAAGATACAATTAATTCCATCGAAGAATTTTGACAGAAAATTCAAGAAGCTGCTATTATTATCAAAAATAATCGACAAATGTTATTTAATATTCAAAGATCTTTAAGGAGAAGCCTTACAAAGTGTATTAAAGTGGAAGGCGGGCATTTTGAGGATTTACTTTGAAGTTTTCTTTTAATATTGTAACTGATTGTTATAATTTAAAAGAAGTGGTAGTAGTATAAAAGAGACGATAGTAGTAATTTAAAAGAATAAAATTCTATTAAGCCAATGTAATAACGGTGGTGGTAGGATTTTTTACGCTGAATGTTTAAAATGCAAATAACTTAAAAACTGATAGAGTTACATAAAATAAACAAGAGTACCTTTTTTATTCAAAGTTAAACTGCCTTTTAGATTTTTTAGTCGTTTTAGCCATAACTGATTAGGCAAAAAAGATATGTTGGAATTTACCTAAGTAAGAGGGTATAAATAACGCCCTATATAAATAATGCTAAATTCGCCACAAAATTCGTAATTTTCCTGTCAAAACATATAGAATCGCCAATTTTTAAGACGATACTACTTAAAATCACAAAACTATTAAGAAATTTTAAATTAATATTTCAACTTTAAATACCATGTATCTCGTAAACCTGCAACATTTGTATAAGACATGTTAAGCTCAATCGTCATATTTTGGTATGTAGTATCTCCAGTTCAGAGATTGCCCATTCTTAATGAATCACCCTGTATAATGCAAGTCATAAAGTATCGATAGTGAGAGAATATCAATAGTGTAAATAATGAGTTGTCATGTTCTTTTTAATTGTCAATTTTTGCTAATAGAAAAATATATATTTTTAAATTTATTCGTCACTAAACCCCTTATAGCTTTGTAATATAGGAAACCACTTTTTGTCACTCATTATCTACTAAGAGATATATTTAGGCGATTTAAAATTAATGGCGATTATAAAGTAATTTGCGTGCTCATAATAGGATCATTTTTTTAATAAATAGTAAATAAAAAAAAGAGTATCCAATATTCTTTAGAGGTTTTAACAAATGCTTTTCGATGCTATTAGTAATGGAATGCCCTTTAAAACTGCCAGCAAATTATGTAATATTCCTAGATCAACATTGCAGTACAAGATTAAAAGCAGAGTTCCGCTAAAATAAAATCCGGTCCAGAAACTGTGTTTATAAAAGATGATGAATGTTTGCTTATCCAGTGGTTACTATATCTGGATATCTGATTTTTTAGCTTTATTAATAAACGATTCGGACGAAACCTGATATTTTTAAAAAAGCATCCAGGACTAACCACAAGGATTTCGCATAATTAAGCTCTTCCAGAGTATGGCTATCAGAGATTGACTTTGGCAGTAGTTTGTGAAAGTATAGATATATTGAATTTTACATATATATAATGTTAACTCCACAATTAATTATTATTATCTTTATTGTAATAAGACTGCATTATTTATGTACTCAAAAGGTAATAAAGGATTTATACAATAAGGATTTATATAAGTACAGAAGAATGAGAAATTGGAAAATCGGAGAGCGGTTGGATAACAGGCGAGATATTTTTCAACCAAGGCTGGTCACTAATAATGTGCAATTTCCAGTAATTTTATTTTTAGACGGTCGCACGTCCAATTTGACAAATAATGTTTTATTACCTCAAATCCGTAATGCAACACACATGCTTCAACCTTTAGATGTACTCATGTTCCCTTAGTTAAAAGCAGAATGGAAAAAAGATGGGCATGATAAAAAAGAACATAATAGGTAAAAATTGATATAATTGTTGCTCCATTCCATAGTCAAAAATTGTATATAATCTGTGAAATGGTTTCATTTCCATAAAGTAAAGAAACCAAAAGACACTAAAAATATGCCTAGAAACTATATAAAACGAGATTTCTAGTAATACTCTTGTTATACTTAAAAAATCAGGCACTATTTGGACATGTCAAAATATGGACAAAAAATAAGAATTAAATAAATATAGAAGGCAATAACATAATTTCTACTGAATAAACTCCGTATTATAATTATCGAAAATGTAAGTTTTGATTCAATGAACAATGGCAAAGAAATTTATATCACGGATATTATGAATACTAAAAGCAACATGGACTTCCTTCTTGATATTCCAATGACTAAAAAAATACTGAGAGATTCTTTGCTTGATGTAGATATTAGTGTTGCGATATTGGAAAATTCGCAAATGGATAATTATGTAATATTATTGCAGTGTTTAAATAAAATTTAAACTAAAAGTGTGGATATTGGTAATAAAATAAAATTTGTTTAAAATAAAAGAGAACAACACCACACTCATAAAACCTCAGACAAGAAAATATTTACCATGACTAAAAAAATATAAATGATAACTTTAAGGGGATGTTAAGATTCTTCTTCTATTGCAACATCGTTTAAAAAAGCATTATTTTCGCCTGAACCTAAAAATTAAACCAAAATGTAATCTTAGTCTTCACGAGTACTTGAAGACTCTTGTTTTTATCCAATTTGTAATATAGATCGTAAGGTTGATATGTGTTTATCTAAAGCTAGGGGAATCGACTATATCGAGAGGTACTTAGAAGACGAAATATATCAATGCAAACGCATGCTTTTTTTATACCAACACAAAATTTGCGTTAAAACTTACAAGTAAGCTTAACAAGAATTAATTCTTTAAATAAAAGGCTCAAACAGACAGAGATTTTTTGGCTAAACAATAAGTTTTCATAAACCTTTCATCAAAGCCGTTTCCTACTTTCAAAAGAGTTTCTGGTAAAATGGAATTGGCACATTCAAATATTTTCGCGCAATTCCTCTAAACTTGTTGGCCTACTAAATTCGTGTTTGTAAATGGTTTCCTTAACTTAAAAAATAAAAATCACTTGCGAGCAAATCTGTAGATCTAGGTGGCCATTTAAAACCGTCAGCCCCACTAATAAGACAGTTAGAAAAAGTATTTCCATACCGCGCGATCTTGTTAAAAATAGACCGATCCCAGGTCTATCTAAATCAGGGAGGAATTGAATGGCAGAAAAAACTTGGTTTTGCAGCAACTCAATGTAGTTTTTTTATTTTTTAATTCCGGAAAGCTTCTGCGCTCATTTTCTTATCTCAAGAGGAGAAAATGAGTACAAAGAAAGGGTTTTTGAAAACTTCTATTTTTAGTATTTTATTTAACTTATTAAGATGTAATTCTTGATAAAGTGTATCTGTATGAGTAAGCCTATCGTAATTAAAAAGAACTTTAATACATTTATTTTGAAGAGTTTTAACAGTAGTAAAATTAGTTTGAGCACACACTCCCCAAACAGGGAGTAAATACCAATATAATAGGATGTAAAATAAAAGGTGACACAAGAAAGCATTATAGATTTTATTTTTAGTTTTTGCAGTTAAATAATCACGACATCTGTAGACAACTGCAATCATTCACATCACTCTTTCAACAACACTGCAGATATGTTCAAGTTTAATACATACAAGGAATAAAACAATAGTCCGAGTACGGAACTTTGTGGGACGCCATAAGAATTAACTAACACTGAACTACGTGTATCATTTCATTTTACATATTGTTTTCTATTTTCGAAATATGTTTTAAGTAAATCAAAAAGTACTCCCCTGAATCTCATTTTTTCGAGCTTATTTAAAAATATATCGGTACTCACAACATCAAGTGCTTTTTGTAAGTCGACAAATACGACCACAACTAATTCTTTTTAATCCAATGCTCGCGATATGTAATCTACAAAATCAACTGTTGCGCTAAGAGTATTACTGTTCCCAACAAACCCATATTGGTAATCATCAAGTAGTAAATATTTATTAGTAAAAGACGTCATCCTTTTTTTAATTATTTTCTCAATAATTTTAGAAAAAACACTTATTACCGAAATTGGTCTGTAGTTATTCATCGAAGACTTATTACCTGACTTAAAGATTGGAGAAATTCTAGTTCTTCTGGAAAGGTTCCAGTATTTAAAATATTATTTGTTAACCTTACCAGAGCGCCATATGCCATCGCAGAATTTTTCTTTAGTGTTAGTGTGATTTCATTTACTTCGAATTCAGTTGTTAATTCTACAAAAGCAGTTTCATTACAGTCAATCTCAGGAAATGAAATGTTTCTTCCTAAATACCTAACGCCATTTTCCAACTCTTTTACAATACCCACACCGACATGAGCAAAATGGACATTCAATTTATTTGCTACTTCAACGATGTTAGTTATTTTTCCATCATCTGTTTCTAACGAATCAATATAAACATTGTTAGGACCCCTACCAAGAAAATCATTAATAAATTTCCATTGTTTTTTAACATCTTTTCCTGTTCTGTCCCATTCCTTTCGAAAATGTTGATTTTTTAAAACTTTAATTTTATTGTTTGTAGCGTTTTTTATTTTTTTGAATTCTGTGTAACTCCACATTACCCATATCTAGAAGTTTTTTTTATAAATTTTATCACGTTGTCTCATCATCTGGAGAATTTCTTGATTTATCCAGGCATTATTTTCACGTGCCAATATAACGTAGGAACATTTCGGTTTCTTTTTTGCACTTGAAATTAAGTGAATTAAATCCCTAAATGACGAGACATTCGCATGCGCAATTTCCCGCTCAAACAAAGTTTGAATTTTTTTAATATATTTTTTAACTCCCTTTTTTATCATATTTAGTCTTAGGTTTATATGTCCTAAATAAATTGATAAAATTCTGTGATCTGGAAGAGAACGATATTCGACATTAACTAAACAATTTAATCTACTATGCTTATCAGTAATTACGTGATCTATAATTGTCCTAGTATTAGCTGTAACTCTTGTGGCATTTTCCTCAGTAACGACATTGATAATCTCAAAATTATTTAGTGTTAACAAATTTTTGTAATCCGCGCAGTATAAGGGTTGCAAAAGGTCTATATTGAAGTCACCAATTATTAAATGCCTCTTTGATTGCCTAATAAGTATAGCTTCCAAGTATGTTCGAAATTCAGCCATATTATAAGAGGGAGGTTCATACATAGCAGTAATTTTTAAATTTTTTCTTACCAAGACTTATACATATCCAGCTAAGTGTATTATTTTTATCTGATTTTTCTACCTCTCTAAATTTATTGTTTTCCCTAACATAAATTAAAATTATCAATGTCAAACATAAATTGCTCACCTTTTTTTATCCATGTTTCTGTTGCCACAAGAACATCAATCTTATTTCTAATACTTTGACAATTCATTCAACAAACTTTTATTTTGCGTTGGGTTGTCTCTAGTTTTTTAAATCCGCACGGTTCTCAAATAAGCATATTTTAGAGTTATCCTTCTTTCTTAAAAATATACTTCCATTTCTAATCCAGAGATATTTAAAACCATGCTCTTTTTTACACTCTCTAGCGACCTTAAACAGTTCTTCGTTTGACTTAGTCAAATCGTGATTGAGATAAATCTTATTATTTGGTCTACAGTTCAAGTCCTTGGCGTTTAGAAACATTTTTTTCTTGGATTTTAGAAGATCAGTCTTCATATTTTCATCCTCAAATGTGACTTTTATTGCTGACTTATTAGTTTTATCTTCCCAGACGTAGAGCGGTAAACATACATTTTCCCCATCCTCGCATGGTACTCCCTGAATAATAATATTATTTTTAAGCTCCGCTTGATCCCCTCTGTCTAGCTGTTTTTTTTATTTTTTCTATTTCATTGTGTAGCTCTTCATTAACTCGTACTTGCTCAGTGTATTTTTCAAAAAGGTTATTATACTTCCTATCCATATCTTCCAGTTTTGCCATAACGTCATCCAAAGTGTAGTTTGTCGCCACGGGAGTTTTCTTTTTTTTTGTTCTTCTCCATAAATTATTTTTTCCATGTAATAGAAAAGAAAATTCGTCTGAAAATATAATATTTCGTATAAAAAATCATTTTCATTTGTTTTTCTATCATAGATATTTATTTACAAAATTCCATTCTTAGCCATTAGTCTTCGGAAATATCTCGTAGGTTTTCTCAAACATTGTTACTCATGTTTGTGCCAAATACCGGTAACAGTTTTATGGTTCTTCTCCAACACTTCTACTTGATCGTGTTGAATCCATGTTTAGAGTAGTACAAATTATTTCTTTCAGTCGTTTTTCCTCCTAAACCCTTTCGATAGCAGGTTCTTGTACTTTAGTGTGGCATTTATGACAATCTTGAAAACAAAAGGTCGTCTTAAAAATCGAAACCCTAATCGCAAAGGTACACCACACTATGTATTTTTTTTTGGCGTGACTTGGGTCCTGATTTAACAAAAATTCTATTAACAGTAGAATAGAAAGTTTCAGTCATTATAACAACATATAATTTTTGTACTGTTTTGCTCTTAATTTGTAATTTAGGTTTGTTAGTTACGTTTATTTAGGATTCAGCTTACGGTTTGCTTAAATGTTTCACCTATAGTATCTTATTTATAGTAGTTCTGCACTGGGCGTTCAGGTGTCTGCTAGAACAGGTTTTACTATATTATGCTTAAGTAGGCTCCATTTTTTTGTCACACAACGTATAATAAAACAATAAAAAAAAAACAAATTTATCGTCATAGGCAGTGTTTTCAAAATGTTACATGGGAATACATTCCTTTATAAAACCTTAATATTAACTTCGATGTCCCGTACACTATTCCATACATTTTCATATAGAAAATAGGTCTATATGGCGAATTTCCCAAGAGCTTCCATACTTTCCTCGCTTGGTGTATTAAATTACTGTACAACTTCAAACTCTAGTATACAACGAATATATTAGTTTACTACAAAGGTTCGAGATAATAATTCTGCAATAATTAAATGAAGCAAATCATGCACTCTCTGCATGATTTACTTCATTTAAAGTTTGTAAGCATCAATTTATTTAGATCGGCTTATCTAAACTAAAACTCTATATAGTGATCGCTTAGTTTGCATCAGGTTTCTTATAAAAATACGAGAAAGTCAATCTAATTATTTTTCCAGTGGTTCCTCATCTAGGAACAAAAATTTTTAAATAATGTGACGCGACCAGAGGATCAAGCACCCTCTGATAAATCGGATGACAGCAAGCCTAGCGTATTTCTTCTTAACATTCAGTCCTTAAGACACAAAACTAATGAATTATTTCTTTTATTAGAAGAGCTAAATTTTCCAGAAATAGTTGCTATAACCGAACACTGGCTAAACACTGATGAACCTGTGTTTGTTCAAAATTACACTACAATAGCAAGATTTAATAGAACTAATTTATCTCATGGGGGCACTATGATTATGTCTATAAACAACGATTTTTCACCGGTAACTAAGTTTGATAACTTTTTATCAGAAAAAGTATTTGAATTTTCCATAGTTTACCATAATACATACGACCTCTATATTATTTGTGTATATAGATCACCTGACGCTGACTTACAGACTTTCCTTCAAAAACTACTAAGCTTGCTAGAATCCTTGCCCTTAAAAGGTAAATTAATTTTGAGTGGCGACCTTAATATTGATTTTTCCAGTGTGTGTGCTGCTCAAGAATCTCTTCACTCTATTTTCGTCTCAATGGGTATAGTAATGCATATTAATTTTCCTACCAGAATAACTAGAAATAGTTCTAGTACCATCGACTATGTCGTGTCATCTTTTGCTCCTGAACTCGTAGATTGTACGGTTTTTAATTCCGGATTTTCTGATCATGAAGCTGCACTAACTAAATTTTCCATAAATTCTAAAGGCAAAAACACGTTACGTAAATTAGGCCGTGTTTTTGGCAAAAATAATTTCTTACAATTCAAGAACTTATGCCAAACGGCTGATTGGGATTTTCTTTCTAACGATATAGATAGTGAATTTTCTAGTTTTATAAAGTCTTTATCAAGTATTGCAGATAAGTCGTTTCCTCTTAGACCTATCAAAATTAAACATCATAAGCCATGGACCACTAAAGGCTTACTGTTTCTGCAAAAAACATGCGCTCATTATCACACCTGAAAAAATTTACAGACAGCGTATTTTTTCGTAACTATGTCAAGCTTTATAGAAAAATGTACCATAAGACTATAAAAGCTGCAAAAGATATTTATTATAATAAAAGGATGATCGAATCAAGTAATGTTTCCAAAGAAACATGGTCTATTGTAAATGAATTAAGAAATAAAACTTTTTCATCTAGCACTATCCCTACTTCACCTGAGGACCTTAATCACTACTTTGTTAATGTAGCTAAAAATCTAAATAAAAAACAAATCATCATCTGGTACAGATGGGCTCACTCTCAAAATGTTTTCCAATCTGCCAAATTGCACCTTAATCCATCTAAAAAACTTAATTAACAAGTCATTCCAAAATGGAGTCTTTCCTACCTGCCTTAAGACTGCAATAATTATTCCTTTGCATAAGGGAGGAGATAAACAACAAGCTTCAAACTATCGCCCAATCGCACTCCTTCCCACTTTATCAAAGATCATTGAACGATTGGTTAAAAAAAGGCTCTTATCGTTTCTGTTTAAATATAAAATTCTTACTCCTCACCAATTTGGATTCTTGAGTAACAAGTGCACAAATGATGCTATGTTTTCTCTCTTTAATAG
The DNA here is from genome assembly GCF_022605725.1 of Anthonomus grandis grandis. NCBI lineage: Eukaryota > Metazoa > Arthropoda > Insecta > Coleoptera > Curculionidae > Anthonomus > Anthonomus grandis. The sequence continues at coordinate 23,575,334 of NC_065555.1, forward strand.
TGTTTACACCAGTATAAATAATAATCATTCAACAGCAACAATTTTTTGTGATTTCTCTAAGGCTTGTGATTGTGTAAACCATAACATCTTAATTGACAAATTGAATCATTATGGGTTCAGAGGAACGCCCCTTGAGTGGTTTAAATCGTATCTCAGTTACAGAAATCAGCTTGTAAAGGTTAATACGACGAAGTCTTCTTGCAAACCAATAGAATGTGGGGTACCTCAAGGTTCAGTCCTGGGCCCTATTTTGTTTCTGATTTTTGTAAATGACATGGCCAATCTTAACACCAGTGGCAAAATCTGTATTTTTGCTGACGATACTAGCTTTACATGGAGCAATCCGGATGCTAGGACACTACATGCTACTATTTCTAATGACTTAATTACCATTAAATCGTGGTGCGATTCTAATCTTCTGTGCCTAAATGTCTCAAAAACTAAAGTCTTATCATATAAAACTACTATTCAACCCTTTGTACTTAACAACACCAGTTTGGACGTTGTTGAATCTGTGAAGTTCTTGGGACTTAATGTTGACTACTCCCTAAAATGGGACTTGCATATTGATGCCTTATATAAAAAATTAAGTTCAGCATGTTTTGCCTTAAGATCAGTTTCCAGGGAATTAAGTTTTCAAACATCAAGAACAGTTTATTATGCCCTTTTTGAGTCACATCTACGTTACGCCCTTCCATTCTGGGGCACATGCGGTGTGACTCAATTTGAGCGCATCTTTAAACTCCAAAAGAGAGCAGTTCGGTATCTGCTTGGACTTAATAGCAGAGCTCACTGTCAAGAAATCTTTAAAAAATACAAGATACTTACTCTTCCCTCTTTATTCATATTGGAATCTATTTGCTTAGTACGCAAACATAAGTCAGAAATGCCAAGTAGGCCGTCTCACAATTATTCACTTCGCAACGCAGTGCATGATCTTTATCTGCAAACCCCTCGGTCCGAGTTAGTAAAAAGCTCTATTCTATACAGAGCCAAAAAGATGCATAATCGTTTGCCTTTGGAAATTAAATCAATTACTTCTTTTCCTCGATTTCATAATGCTTTGAAGGCATACTTTCCGGAAAAAGCCTTGAACGCAGTGAAGGATTTTTTTCTAGGATAACTTTTTGGGTATCACACACACACTGGCTCTTTTTATGTCTTAAAATAGAGAATATATTAGTTTTTTTTTCTTTAGTAAATGAATTGCACTTTCATTTTGTATTTAATTAATTTACTGTTATTGACTATTGTGTTTATTTTTATTGACATTTTATACATTATGATGTATATTGACCAGGTACATTGTTTGTGTACAGTTTTGCATGTATTTATTTTGTTTGGATATTTTATTTTTATTTTTATTTTGTGTGTTTTGTTTTGTTTTTATATGTTTTTTATGAACTCTGCCGCTCTCAGAGGCGTGTCGTTAAAATAAAACGGGTGGGTAATATACTAAAGTTATCTTCATAGTTTCAATTCAGTTCTTTATAATAGTTTTACTAACAAAATTAACTTCAATTGCTTTGATCTGACGGAATTTTTATCAATTCTAAATATGTTTTTGGTTTTGAACAGATTTAGAATTGATACTATTAAAATGTATTATTGTAAAGCTTACATGAGTTGTTTAAACGTTATACAATGTTTTAAGTTAGGGACATAAGGTTTAATTTAAAATACAATATGGTTTAAAAATTCACCTATTATACAATACCTTTTTATATTAAATTGCCTACTTTTTCGCAATGGATCAAGCAATCCGAAATTTATTGTTGGAATTGACAGATGCAATAATGAATCGATTTGATACCCAACAACGTGCGTTTTATGTCCATAGCTTTTATAAATTAAATCATTCCTACATCGCAGTTTTACGTCGGTTGGGTGCTCGTTATGCTCTTCGCAACGTCAGTGAAGCACCTAGTACCAATCTCATCAATTCTTGGATAAATAAATTTAAAGAAAGGGATTGAAATTATTCATCCTTCTGGAATCGTACGAAATGTGCGCACTAATCAAAATATTGACCGTGTTAGTGATGCAGTTGTCCAATATCTACACAGATCAGTGCAAAAATATGCTGCGGTTCTCCAGTTACATGAATCTAGTTTTTCTTGTATCTTAATGAAAGACCTAAATCCCTTTTTGAATAGGATTTTGTCGTCAACAGGAATGTCCTTAATTTTCATAAAAGTTATATGTATATTGTTTTTTGAAACTAGTATTTGGTATTTTATTTAGCATTCTTGAATGGTTAGATTCATTATCCATAATTATTGAATTTGGATAAATATTAGATAATGTTGCTGATTAGAAAACCATTTTTGAAATAATGCCGCAGTCATATCTTCAAGGGAATCAGCTGAAGATTGAAAAATATTTTAATCAGACAAAAGTAACGCATTTTAAGTTATTAATAGTATGCTGCCAGTGTACCGCCATCTTAAGATAATTCTGGAAAAAGAAGTAGCGTAAAAACTGGCCTCGGTCTATCGGTCTTTTCGTCGTCACGCTTTCATCGTTTTTATCGTCATTCAAGTGAGATTAAAAAGACTATAATAAAGGACTTTTATAGTGGTGTACCATTTACACCTGATTCTTCACGTAATAATAATAAACGATGTTTATTAAGATATTTATGTCATATCTATAAGCGATAAGAATTAAGGCACTGTAAATTCCTTATTCACGAACTGAGGACTTCTGCTTGGGAGTTTTTGCGTTGAAAAAATTTTGGCGAATATAACGATAGGCTAGTTTTAGACATAAATTGTACCGGGTTAATTAATTGGTTGTTGTAGTTGATTCATTAGATGAAAGATTGAATTTATCTATTATGGAGTGTGATGTTTGTAAATCCAAAACAATAACAGTTTTTCAATGTTATGCATGCACAAGAGGAATTTGCAATAGTTCTGGAAATTTATCGGCATCAGAAGTAAAAGTTCTAGAACTAAAGGGAGAAAGAACGTTAAAATTCAATTGTTATGAATGTCTTAAATTTAAAACGTACACATTTCTTCAACAAACTATAGAATACAAAAATCTAATTACACAAAGTATAGATGAAATAATTACATTACTCATTAAAATAATACAGAATTTGGAATTAAAAGAAACTCAACACAATGTAAGCCAACCCTTATACAGTGACGTCACAAGAAATACAAAATTGTAAAACAAAAGAATCTTTCCAGTATTATCATTATAAAGCCAAAAAGAAAACAAAATATTGAAAAGACTAAAGAAGATCTACATACATAAACGAATAAATCCAGCTGAATTGAAAATATGTGTTAATAGCATAAAAAGTACAAAAGATTGTAATATTTCAGTAAAATATTATAACAATAATGATAGTGATACACTTAAAAATAATGAAGTTAAAGACCCCAGATTTAAAATTGTTGATTACCAAATAAACAGCACTGATCACTTAAAAAATTAGTTGGTAGAAGCACCTATTAGACAACAAAATATTTTTATGGCAGAAAATGATGACCTTCATATAACATAATAATACATGTATATAGTAATTAAAATAAAAGTACACAGAAATGCACAATTTACAAGATTGTTCTGGAAAACTATAAATCTATGAACATGAGGAAACTGTATAGCGGGGTTACAATATATAGGGTGTTAGTAAATAAGTGCAACAAACTTCAGGGGGCGATTCTGCATGGAAAAATAATGACAATTTTCTATATAAACATATGTCCGCAAATGCTTCGTTTTCCGAGGAGTAACGATCTCAATTTTTTTAAAGAAAAAAATGGTACGCTACTGAGATATATTAAATTAAAAATAATTTTTGAATTCCTCGTACAATTTGTAACAAAAAATTTGTTTTTTCCTCACTATTACAATAAAATTTAATATATAGTAAATTAGAACGTTATACTCTATTTCAGAAGTGTGTAGAGCAATAAAACCTCATTAGGTATGCAAAAGTGGTACCTGGTGATCCACCAATATTTTATGCCACTACCTTAGTTGGGTATTAGTTTCAATGTAAAATTCTTTCTTTTCGTTGATTGCAGGTAGTGCCACCCGGTTTTGGGTCAATTTATGAGTTTTGCCCATTGTTACCCACTGATAAACATTGAAAACGGTTCGCCAAAGGCGTGCAACTGGGACTTGTTTTTTACCTTATAATTAATGTACTTAAATGCTATTTTATTTTAGAAAGTTACTTTGGTTTAAATGGAATAATATATTTTTTTCACAAATTTATTGAACATAATATGTAGAGTAAAACAGTTGAAAATGTCACTTTTGGATCTGGCACTTTTTGAACAGTGTATAACAATTTTAAATTATAATAGATCTCTTCTTCGTCATCTGACGAACTGTCATCACCTCTTGACATTATAATTAAAGGATCGACTGTCTGATCGATGAGGTTGTCAAGATCCCACATTTTGTCCTCTTGCTTAATTACATGCTGGACTGCTTTTCGCCAATTCTCTGGTGTCGCTTCCGTAATGGCTTGATCAAACAGTAGCTTAACATCTTTCATTTTAAAAGTCGTATTTTGTCTTGCTACAAATCCTTTTACCTGCGCCCATATCAGTTCTATAGGATTTAGTTCGCAATGATATGGCGGTAAGCGCAGTACAGTTATATTATATTTTTCGGCTATATCTTCCACGGCGTATTTCATGAAACGAGTTTTGTGTAAGTTTGCTATTGCCAGCAGTTCTTTTTTTATCAAATTTGCTTCAAACGCAATACCTTTTGCAGTCAGCCAATCGATAATTTCTTGCTTTCTCCAACTTGAAGTTGGCGTCTTCTCTATTCGCCGTGAATGATAGCTTGCGTTATCCATAACCATCAGCGAATTAGCCGGAAGAAATTTTATCATTTCACCAAAATAGTCCTCGAAAACGTCTGAGTTCATGTCTTCATGGTAATCTCCTGTGCGAGTCGACTCAAAGGTTAGCAGACCTTCTTTTAAAAATCCCTCTTCGCTTCCAATATGTGTGATTATAAGTCTTTTTCCTTTTCCCGAAGGTACTTTAATACCCGTAGACAGGCCTTCTATGAAAGCTTGGCGAGCACTGGTTATATTTTTGTCTTGCCACATTTTTTGGACTATATAACCTTCGTTAATCCACGTCTCATCAAGATAAAAAACTTTCTTTTGCTCCCTGCGGTACTGCTTGATACTTCTCAAGTATTGTCGTCTCCAACAAACAATTTCGTCGCTCTCCAGTAAAAGTGCTTTGCGGTTATGCTTTTCCCAGGCAAAATCCATATTTTTTAAAGTTTTCCATAAAAGTTTTCTACTTATCAACGGAATACTGTCATCTCGGCCAAGCTCCATTAAAATTTTGTCTAGGGTGGGTATTTCCTTTTTAAAATAAAAAAAGTGAACTTTTCTTCGAATTATACATTTAGCATTTTCATCAAGGACTTTTGTAGGTCGTCCTGGCTTTTGCTTGGGAGATTCCACTTGACCTGCTACTTTTCTTTCCCGCAACAATTTGAAAATGGTAGACTGTTCAATTCCACTCATTCGAGAACATTTTTCAACAATTTCTTGCACAGTAAAACTTGCACAGAAATAGAGTATAGGTTCATATTTCATTGCTTACATAAATTCTATACATATATTAATTTAACTTAAGTATTTCTTGCATTTAAGGTTTCTTTATTGCTACATTTTTTGATACTTTTACTTGATACTTAAATTGAACTACCTATATTTTCTTCTCGATCTGCCTTTGTATTCCATTACCTATTTTACTTCCTTCTTATCAATCCTCTCCCGTATTAATTCTTATTCGAAAATATGCAAACAATATACCACAGATGTAAACATCTGTGAATATACTTTGCCTGTGCAAGAGAAATGCAAAGGCAGATTAAGAAAAAAACACCCCAAAAATGTGTGGGTACAGTACGACTACGGACGAGAAGCGAATTAGCAGTGGAACTAAATGCATGTGTATATCATAAAGCTGCAAAACCTCTCTTAGCTTCCTTTTATGCCTTACTGGGTAAGTCGAGTATATGTACATTTGCAATTTATTAATTTGATATACAATCTATATTTACGATTTAAAATAATTTGCTATTAAAATTTTACGTAATCTTTCTATAGACGAAAGGGTAGGGTGAGCGGGCCCTACAAAATTACATTCATCACGAAACAAAACCCGTCACCTACATCTTGACGCGTATTTTTAATTTCTTTAATACATTATCAAGAACTATTTAATACAACAATATTAAACCAGAGCAATAATAGAAAATAACAATACTAAAATTTTTAATAGGGACAAAGCTACAACAAGTGTTTAAAATGACCTCCCTCAGACGATACACAAGATTCAACTCTTCGCCTCATTGATTCTCGTATTCTCGTATATTTTTTATTATCTCACAGCCGGCTATAATTCGATTCCTAAGATCATCAACATTTTCGACGGGAATGGAATAAATTAATGGCTTAAGAAAACCCCAAATGCAAAAATCTAGAGGATTTAAATCTGGCGATCAAGCAGGCCAATGTTCTGTACCTCCCCTACCTATCCAACGCTTTGAAAATACTGTATCTAAGTGATTACGTACATTGATACTAAAATGGGCTGGTACACCATCATCCATGAACGATAAGTATTGCCTGAGGTTTAGAGGAATTTCTTCAAAAAGAACAGGTAACTCTTCCTGTAGGAAATGAAGGTAAGATTCTCCTGTTAGGCCTTGTGGGATATGGGCCGATTAAATCAATCGTCAATTAATCCAAGCCATAGATTTACTGAAAACTGATGCTGAAAATGAGCCTTAAAGAGATGTGGATTCTCCTCAGCCCATATGATTGTTTTGGAAATTTCGTATGCAATGTGTTTCAAAAGTAGCCTCGTCAATAAACAAAATACCATTTAAAAAATTAGGAATTTAAGCGATTTGATGAAAAATCCATTGGCAAAAAATAGACGCGGAAAAAAGTCTCTAGGTAGTAGAGCTTGCACGCGTTGAATATGGATACAAATGATCTTCTTTAAGAATTTCAAATACAGTGAAGTTGCTTACATTTAATATGTTGGCAATTTTTCGAGTACTTGTTTCAGGTGACACCGCATTTAACTCTAGAACTGCTTCTTCCAGTTGCGTTCGTACATGTCGAAGGCGCCCGCAGTCAGCCGTTTGTTTCTTAAACGTACCATTTTCACGCAAACGCTGGTGAAGACGAGCAAATATTGTGTGATGGGATAAAATATTGTGTGATAGGATACTCTACGTCCTGGATACAACTCAGCATAAAAGCTTCGAGCTTGCCGACCATTTCCATTACTTCGGCCATAGGTAAAATCCATATCTGACAGTTCCGCATTTGTAAAATTTTCAATTTTTTTCGATAAAAGAAAATTTAATTACTTATTAATAATAAGTAAAAGCTTAATAGTAAAGGAATGCTAATTTGACATTTTGTATTCCGCAGATGAATGTTGACATTTTGTATTTAATCTTAGATATGTATTAAAGAAATGAAAAATTCGCGTCAAGATTTTTTTTTGCATAAAAACGGCTCCATATACGAAAAAAAGGAGAGGTTTTTTTGTCGCAAATTGAACGAGGAATTCAAAGATTTACGTATACGGGCGTACCATTTTTTCCTTTAAATAATTGAGATAATTACCCGTATACGCACCAATGGTGAACATAAAATTCTTAATTGAATGCCAAAAAATGTGCGATAACTACCTCTTAAAACCGTCCAAATTTTATTTGCATATCTCGACTGCTTTCGAAGCAATAAATAAATCGTCAATTTTTAAGAAAAACTAACACCCTGTATCTCGGAAAGCATTTGCGTTTGACATACGTTTATATAGCAAACTGTCATTATTTTTCCATGCCGAATCACTCCCTGAAGTTTGTCGCACTTATTTACTAACACCTTGTATATTGCATAGTAATTTTCCTTAACTTTAAAAACGGACATCTTTCTGAGTTTTCTTTCAACTACTTCAAAAACCCTATCTACGGGTAAAAAGTAATGTAGACGCACTGGAAAATGCTGTATATTTTTAGTACTTGTAGCTTCAGTATGTAACCAAAATAATAAAGTATGAACTATATGCAACTTCTTGCATTCAAACAATGCTTAATTAGCTTGACATTAACACGCTGCCTCACAGATTGCTCTATCTACCTGAAAATCGTCAAGAATTTTAATATGATCTTAAATATTGTGACTTTTGCTTTTTTTATAAAATATAGCATAATTTAAGCTTGTGTGGGACTTGTTGGTTTATGCTTTAAATCAATCAAAGTTTGCTATTGTTTAAATATTATGGGACTTATTAACCTTTGAAAAAATAAATAATTTCACAGCTTAATTTACAGGAGACTTCTCTAGTTTTGCTGAAATACTCAGCTATTAATGGATTTTAGTGTGTCTTATATAGCAGATTCCAGTCCTAAGCTTAATTTCAGAAAATTGTAGGTTTGTTAAGTTTTGCGGGAAAGCTACTAAACTATAAGCGAATTTACTAATAACAAACTCAAATTTCAGCAGTTTCAATAAAAAAATTATTTATGTCATCAGCAGAGATGTCATGGATTGACTTGAAGTGATTGCTGTACGCTTGAAGGATATCGTTTGCAATCCTGCAACTTGATACATACCTATACGAGTTGAAATATTGATGAAAAGAAGGGCAATCTGTGATCTTTTTTAATGAATGAAACGATCTCGGATTTCTGCATAAAGTCTTGACCTTAGAACAGTGAATGACTAGAATAAGCCTAGCTGCAAACCATGTGCGAGGATGTTTGAGTTCACCATCTCTCAGACAATGATGTCAAATCGGCTTAAACTAAATCGATTTATAGTAGATATAAACCTCTACAAACTAAAGTTTTTGTGTGAAAATTACTAAAAAATCGAATGTTAAGGAAATGAAAAAGACTCCCAAAGGATTTAAATTAATCTTTTTTTTAATAATATATAATAAATATGTAAACTCATTTGAGATGGTTGCAAAACTCTATAAACAAAAGTTTTTTTGATAAAAAATTCTTGAATTATTTGATGTTAAAAAATATAAAGGTCTATAACTTCTAAGGAAAAGTTTTATCCATGTTTGTGCCATTCTCTCATTGGATGATCCTCCAAAAGTCTTCTTTTGATGTGGGGCATGATTTTTGCACTTGTCTATCCAGTTCATCCCACAGTAGTTCGATTGGATTGAGGTCCGGTGATTGTGGGGGCCATACAATAACTTTCAGAAGATGTTGCCTTTGTAATTGACCTAAATATTGCTTGCACAATTTCGATGTGTGCTTGGGGTCATTGTCATGTTGAAAGATGAAGTTTTCCCTAATTATTCGAGTACCAAAAGGAAGTACATTGTCACTTAAAATTGTTTTGCAAGCCTCTTTTCGAAGAGTTGCCTCTATTCTAATTAGATCGCCCACTGCAGATCCTCCGAAACAACCCCACACCATCACCGAACCACCACCGTATTTAACTCCACCATACAGTTCTCAGCGACCCTTTCATTGACATAACGACGAACAAAAACTCGCCTCTTCGTACCAAAAATCTTGAATTTCGACTCGTTACTCCAGAAAACTTTCTTCCAGTCATCAATGGTCCATTCTTTGTGTGATTGGGCCCACTTAAGTCTTTTCTTCTTATTAACATCCTTCAGTAGCGGTTTTGATACAGCTAAACGTCCTTTAAGACCAGCATTATAAAGTCGCCGTTTTACTGTCGAAACACTGACCGCTTTTTTTACGCTCCTTGTTGATTTTTCCTGTAATTTCAGGGGCGGTAAGGCGTCTATTGCTTTTGCTTGTAATTATAATATTTAAATCTTCCTTTGAACTTGTTGCCTTTGGCCTTCTCGATCGAGGTTTGTTGTTAATAGTCCCTTCTCTGGTGAATTTCCTAACATTATAATCGACAGTCCGCCTTGGAATTCCCAAATCCGTCGAAATTTGACGGTTAGTCTTTCCAGCCTTTTGAAGTCCAATGTTAATACCTTTTGTTTCTACCGATAACTCTTTTGTTTTAGCCATTTTAAAGAATGTTGAAAAACCAGCAAAGAAACGGTGACAATCGTCAATAAGCAAGCGAAATTATTTACCAATAATACACAAAATCAATTCTTGAAGACTAAACACCTTTAAATGTTTCAAATTTCATCGGAAACGAGCTGTCAACAGATTAGTTTTTTAGAAGAAGTGCATATTTTCACTACACTGTTTGTTATTTGCAAGACTATTTTTAAATACTCAGTTGTTTTCAACGAACCATAGTTGATACGTATGCTGTTAAAGCATATATGAAATTTACAAAAGAGATACAATCTAAATATAGGTATAAAGATAAGATTTTTGTATCTAATTTAAAATATGTAAAAGAATACATGGTGGGCAAATACTTTTAAGCGGTAGTGTATATATCAGAAAAAAGTATAATACAAAGTCTTTGAAAGTTAACCTTTTAATTAATTTTCACAAAAAAAACCTTAGTTTGTCAAGGTTTATACCCGCTATAAACCAATTTTATCCATTGTTAATATCTAGACAAACAAATATTAAAACTCCTTTGGAATTCCAGGATATACAGGCATTATATTGATTAAATAACAATAAGCTCGGACTATAAATATGTTGCTGGCAAACGACATATGCTGCGTTCTCGGTTTGGTTGCTGGAATCGACCAGACACTACCTTTCAAATAATTGATCACACCATTAACACCTGTGAAAGGAACGATTTGAATTTCCCTTTTCCCAATATATTATGTGATCCACTTCAGACTTATTATATGAATTTAAATTAGAATATTAAATTAAAAAACGCACTGAAACCACTTAAAACATCCTTTTAATACTAATACTGTAGAAAAAGTGCACTAATCAAAAGTAAACAAGCGGAGTTGCCAAATACCTTTATCGCGATAATATTTCTGGGCGAAATCTACAGCGTTGCCGCTTTGTATGGAGATTTGGTGATTTAAAGAATTCAAATTAAAAATATTAATTATTAGTGTTTAGTATAAATATAGTACAAAATAGTTTTGGTTATTAAACAAATTTTATTTTTTCTTTTGCTTTATAATAAAGAATGCAATTCAGTTTCTTCTGTTAAAATTGTGTAATCACTGGCACCATTAAATACCAAGCATGTTTATCAACAAAATATACCCTCTGCCCCGTGTAGATATTGCGCTCAATCTAGAGCAGTCAATGTTTATTCTAGTGTATTCAATGTTCTAAGGTCTTGAGTCTTTAGTACATCTTTCTTACACTGTTTTTGTTTGATCTTTATCACTGAAAAACTTTGTACCTTTCAAGAGCTAACCCGCACTCGGCACAGCAAAAAATAAAATTATATTTAATTAAAAATAAAGACAAAAAATATATTTATATAAAAAGCTACTTAAAGCTTAAAAGTCCAAACCTTATATTTAAATTACATGCAAAGTCTTTTAAATATAAATGTTACATACATATCCGATATTTCAAATGTAGTAATATTTTCAATTGGAAACAAATTATTTCAGGAGTATGTTATAAAATGCATTATTAAGTGAGCGAGTTTAATTAAAATCCATTTAAACTAAAATTTAATTTCCAACGGGAAAGTACATCAGGAAATGTGTTTTCCAGTATCAAAGAGCAACCGGATCTGTTACGAAATAAGGCTATTTCCTATAATTTCAAGTGTTTTAATGGAAATATCGGAAACTTGAAAGGTTTTTCAATTATATTTTATCTTAATAGTATTTAAATCTTCACGTAATCAATAGTTAGAAATATTCTTTTAATAATAAGAAGAATATTGCCATAAATTTACTTCGTTCAATAACAAATTACAGTATTAAAGATTTTTTGAGAACAAAGTGATATATTAAGCAGTCGGTATTATACAGCTTTAATAAAAGTTCATTTGTTTTTTTTTTGCCTTAAGTACTTTTCGCCAGTTAATATATTTAACTTTTTTGCTTCGTGAGATGAAAAATAATGATAAATCTTATTTTTTATATAAAATTGGTATTCTTGGTCTTTTCTTTCCTACTTTTTGAGTAGGCTAGTCTTAATTTCACTTTTGCTCATTATTTCTATTAAACGCATTAAATTTTCCCCCTTAATGAATTTAAATAGGACTTTTGCCAAAGAAAAACTAATATAGTTGCAAATTTAGGTTAGAGCACAACTTTGAGTTGGTCAATAAGTATTCTTTCCACAGTATACAGGAAGAATCCTTTCATATACTATCCCTTTATTGGGAAATGTTTCTGTCGCAATGACTGCAATAAATATCACGATAAAAAAGAACGGTCTGTCGAAAGGGTTCAGAAAGAAAATTGCCGAGATGAAATGGTTGGTAGTGCCCTAGAATGGGACCCAACACGATCCATCAGAAGTGTTGGATAGGTATTTGGTATTTAAAATTTAACCGTTTCTAAAATTTGGAAATAACATGATTACAAATGTTTAAAATGCTCTAAAATTTACGACCTATTTCCTGATGATCAGTGACGATGAATGGAATTTTGGTAAGTGGTTTAGGAAAAAAGCTAATACCTATACACTTTTTGTTTAAAAGTGTATCAGCATTGTAACATTCTCAATTTATTGCAACCGCAACCCTTTCAGTATTCGTTGTTCATCGCAGGACAATGATCATAGGAGCTTTGAATATCGTATTCAGTATCCTTAGAAACTAAATGTTTGGGCAGATATTTTGGGATACCATGTTATAGGACCATTTTCTATTGATAGTTCTTTAAATGCCCAAAAATATCTAGACCACGACACTAGATTCTTTATACCATTTAAATTTTTCCCGAAGTAAATTTTGAATTATTATATTTAGCAAGAAGGCTATTGATATATTCAGCAAAAAGACTGTCCTGCTCATAACACAGTTAGGGTAGAAGAATTTTTTTAAAGTTCTTTAAATAACCGGCTTATTAGATGGCCATCTAGACGTCCTGATTTGTCTCCAAACGACTTTTTTCGTCTGGTTATTTAAAGCCAGCCAATTTAGAGGAATTGGAGCAAACTATTAAAATTTTTAAACGTTTCAATTCTATTAGCGTAGAAACTCTTCAGTTAACGAAGATGGTCTATTAAGGCCTTTTATTTAATACTATTTGTTCATTTTAGGGACTTTGTAGAAAAATTAATATATGAACCAAAACAAGACGAAATAAGAGTTTTAAATTTAAAAAATGACCATATCAACTTGTTGATAGAGCTTAAAATGATGTAATAAAACAAGATATACATATAAGAGGTTATATTATTGCCGAAGAACAATTGGTGATATGGTTAAGTTACGCTTAGTAAAAAAGTATGATTTTAACTATTCACATTCATATTCATCGAGATCCAAAAATTATTGTTGTGTTGAAGAGCTGGATATATTAAGTACCAGTTCTACGCATTGAAGAAGAGAAATAGTATAGGATGGAAAACTTAATACAATCATTCTCGACTTACCACTATAAGTTAAAAAAGTTAGACTATAATATATATAAGTAAGTAAGACTATAAAGTTAAACTATAGGTTAAATAGCTACTGCTTCTTCTAGTTCTCTTAATTCTATGAATGTATACATCCATAGACAAAACATTCATACACAACTGAACTAGTACAAAATCTGAAGATTCGTAATCGTTATATCGGTTTATGCTGGGATGTACTAGCCTTTATTAGGTTAAAAACATAAATGGAACCGAGATTCAGAGAACTGTAACCTTTCTGCTTTTACGTTTTGCATTAAACTTATTACACCTGCATAAAATTGTAGAATTTCATTAAATACTGATCTTCTTAGTCCAGAAATGCTCAATCCCAGGCTATTTTATCTTTTTGTTGTTTTCTCAGCGAGTTGACGTATCTGAAAAAACTTCAGAATTTAAAGTAACACTAATTGCCTTGTCACCTAAACACGTCTAGTGTTTCATGAATAGTAGCATTTGTATTTTTTTTGGAAAACCTGTTTGTATCATGAAGGTTTAGTAGAAGAATTATAGCAAAGTTATAGAGAATATTCCATATACTCAAAATATATAATTATAGTAACCTACAAGCTAACTTTATATTACCGAGCACCTCAGATTAATGGGAGAAGTAACCGATGTATTTCCGACCAAAACAAATTTTATATTGTAATTAATTGATTTACATCATATTTTGTACAAAAAATATTTTCTTTAAATATATTTCCGTCTTAGCGCCTGCTAGTGCATGTCAATATATATATTTAAAATAAGTAAATATTTTGTTTTTTTTAGAGAGTTGTGTTTGACTTTTTAACAATAATAAATTATGTTGTCATTTCTAAAGCGCGTTTTAAGATTTCTCTGTATGTTTATAGTATACAGGGTGTTGCATTATCAGGCGGGACATAAGAAATCCCATGTAATTTTTAATAGGGGCAAATATTGGCTTTCCTAATTACTTTAGAGAAAAAATATATTAGAGTACTAAAATCTGCAACAAATTAAAGGTAACTTTAAATTTTGTAAGTGTGTCCGCTTAGAAGTAATTGGCGAAAATCGTGGTAAAATTTGTTGTCTTTTTTGACGCCCCCCTACTTACAGGTATCGCTTCAGGTAAAAAAGTTAAGTAAGGGTAAACTGCCAAGTACAATTGTGGCTTTAATTAAATTATTATTAAAAATTCGTACAATCGTACATATGCACACAAATTATTATAATATAAGCCATGAAATATTTTAAAAAATATGTAAACTTTAAGACTTCTTATAACAAATGTTCAAATATTCCTCCGTAAGCCACTAAGTAATGACGTAACCGGTCGTAAAACTTATTTCTAACATTCGCTAATTGATAAACTGAAATGTTGTTACATTCCATCGAAGCCGCATATTTTAACTCTTCGAGATTTGGATAATTCTTATCCTTGTAAATTTTATTTTTTAAATGATCCCACAGAAAAAAAATCGTTGAGAGAGAAATCGGGAAATCTTGGTGCCCAATTTATTACGTGTAACATTCCCATTGAAAGCGTTATTTAGATACGTCCGAACAACAAGCGTAGTATGCGCCAGATAACCATCCATTTGATACCAAACCTGAAACCTATGCTGATTTTCTTTATCCCAATACCAATAATTTTGGACGTTAGGTTCATTGCTTGAAATAAAAGTGTATTCATCTGTGAAGCAAATATTTCTTATAAAATCCCTATGTATGTTTGCCCTTTCCATCATATCCAAACAGAACTCCTGTCTCCGTAATTCATCCCCATCTCTAAGCTCCTCATGCCTTCCATATTTGTACGAGAAATATTTCAACGTTTTTTTTTTAAGAAACGCAGTTGTATGATCAATGCCCATCTCTATCAGTTTCTTCATTTTTTTGCCTTTGATGATTTTTTCGTTCATTGTTTGCCATACATTTGCAATTATTGCTCAATTTTTGTAATAGTTCTATTAACTGTTGATTTTTCTGGTATCGGCCTATTTGGAAAAAAAGCTGCAAATAAGTCTGAAATTTCTCGTTAACTATTGCCTTGGTAAGAACATTTAACCAATAGTACTTTTGCTTCAGTAGTGTAACTCTGTAGCTGAGTTTTTTATTATAGAATTTTATTGCAGTGAGCATTTGCTCCAACATTTTTGAATCTGGTTAGTAGGAGATGCACTTTGCAATAAGCTATTCATAAAATGGCAGAATTCGTGAATTTACGTACACAGAATCAATACAAAATGCAAAGGGAAGCTGATTGGCGAGGTTTTAAATCTCCTTATAGATTTCAAAAAGAAAATGTAAATTGGATGGCAACGTACTTTTTGGGAGAAAATCTTGAAAGAAAAAGAGGCCAATCCTGGATGTTAGATGGGTGTAGTAGAAGAATTGGGTATCACTCAGCCGACTATTTCAAAAACAATTTAATTTTAAACGAAGCCCAGCAAGCGTGGCCAAAAAAAATTCGGTTTCCAAGTGCTATTGGAGTGATTGATTGAACGCACGTTTAGATTTTGAACGCATATAGATAGATACATCAAAAGAAAGGGTTGATGTTAGTTGGTCGGGTTCTCTACACGATGCAAGAATTTGAAAGAACTGCGAAATATGTGTAACTATGAAACTATGAAACAGTTTTCTGGTGCAGTACTACTGGGTGATGATGGTTATGCTTAGAACCATGATAGAATGTAGTAAAATGACTTCGTTCAGAAACCCTAATAAGATATTGGAAAGAACTTACAACAGACTGTTTAAGAAAGAAAGGGTTATAAATGAAAGCTGTTTTGGCCAACTTAAGCGCAAGGTCCATCCGTCATTATTCATTGTATCGTGCTTCACAATACTGCCAAATACTCGGAAGATACTAATTTTGAATATAATGCTGAACCAGAACCGACAATTATCATAACCGTGGTGACTAGGAAGTAGAAGATGGGCTTCTATGGCGTGCACGAGAGAGACAGCTTGAAACAGCAAATGATATTCCTAGTCAAGATCTTAGATAAAAGTGGTGGGTTCATTTAAATTAAAATAATCATGTAATTGAAAAATAACAGGCGTAATAAGAAAATCGTACCAACTTTAATATTTAGCTCTCATATTTTCGTCACATGATTGTTTTGTTGCTTTTAGTTAGTGACCAGTGGTCATAATTAACATATTTTTTAAATCCGTAATGAAATTTTTAATTTACTATTTTATTCATACTTTCTATTTTCTCATAAAGAAAATATTTATATTTTATTTTAAATTAAGTACAACTCAACAATATAAAAATACAAAGATATACAAAAATTATATGTACATATTTAGTTCAATTGTGTTATTATATAAGAATTATCATCATAGCTGGCATTTGGCTGCGCCGATGTTTTTCATATTGCCTGTTCATAAAACTGCCTCTGTATACGAGTAGTCTTTAATTGTTGGATAGGAATAAGGCGTTGCAATTTCTTTGTTGTCAATTGGAAAGTTTCTTCAAATTCAAATCACTGCAAGTTCTTGTTTGTTTGCTGCTTCAACGCTTTTTGTGGGCGTGGTATACAGTTCTTATTTTCATTAGTTGCGAAAGGGTTAATGGCTTTTCTATTTTTCGTTCTATTTTCGTGACGGAATGTTTTCAGGCCTCGTTTTTTTTTATATGTGGAATTTGTGATTTCACGGTCAAATTAATGTAGACGCAATTCGACTGTTTGCGAGTTTCGACAGGAATGACTAGGCACAAATGCTTATTTTATTGAAGCAAATGCTCTTGAGTATAAGCAAATCAATATTTATATCAACTCGAGTAGATCCTTATACACCGACTTATTCTAAGCTCTTGCTTTGACCGTTTGCTCATACTCATGAGCATTTTCTTTCTTTTTATTCATACGGGCTATCATTTGATGTTCATTACCAGACAAGGTAATAAATTTTGCCTGGCATACCTGTCAATACGAGGTAATAAAAAAAGACAAATTTTCGTAAAGATTTTTGGCTGTTACTTCTTAACCGACAAACCAAAAATAATTAAAGTTATTTTGTTAGTTGGCGAATTTGCAACCAACTGCTCTTAAAATTATTATAATAAATTGTTCCTCCAAAATAATTAGTGGAGCCGATATTTGACCCTAGTAAAAATTTCAAGGGATTTCCAATATCCCGACTGGTGTATCAAGAGCTGTGGCATTTTATTTTTTATTTAATACTATTGCGACTTTTCTTTAAACGAGCCACCTTTTTGAAAGGTAGAGCCTTGCTCGATTGTACAGTACGGATCTTAATGGCTCCCTCCCCCCCGCGTCTTATTTTTTGATTTCGTTTAAATAAGAATTTGAAATTTGGCACAAATAATTAGCAACCTAAATACTACTTTTTGATCCCTAGCTCATTGCAAAACTTTATAATGGCGGGACGCCATTTTGAAAAAAAAATAGAAAGGAAGGTCATACTTGAAGAAAGACACTAATGTACTATCATCAGCAAAGCGGTAAATTGGATTGAAAGTCTTATCGAGGAGGTCGTTGATATATAACAAAAGGAGGGTAAGGACAAAATGCAGTCCTGAGGGATACCAGCATTAATTTGTATCCTCTGCGAGATGTGCCAACGAAAATCTGGATGAATCGGTTCACGAGAAAATTTCCGAGCCATGCAACGAGAGCTCGTGATAAACAAATAATAAGAAAACCGTATGTTTTTACGTACTCAGCTATGTTGAGGCCCGTTGGCTAGCTTGTACGGGTTAGCTTGGGGAGGGGGTTTACGATTGATCTCCTATATGCCAAGGTTGTGTCGGTAGGTTGTGAGTCTCAAAAATGGTTAATTTGGCACCACACACAATTCGCGAGATAAACCCAGCAACCTACCAACATACCCTCGTGTGTAGGGGCAGTCGGAAATAAATAAAGTTGCTCAAATATAAAGATAACAGTTTATTTGGTACCTTCGTTTCCTGGTGGTCTGGAACCTACTTGGTTATTCTCGACTGCCCTCTCTGTACCTCTAGATAACTCCAAGTCAGCCTCAGTAAATTCAGTATATTAAATAAGCGGCATTAATAATGGCTGATTGAATATATATTGCAGATTAAATACTGCTTAAATAAATACTACAAGAATATATAGCAGCCGATGAGCTGAAACGAAATGCAAATTACCTCATGCTTCAGAACCAATAAATGTCCGACAGTATGCATACGAAATTTAAAGGAAAGTTAAAAAAAATTAACAAAAAAACAAAGAAAGGAATAAATTTACTGTGATATCTGTGGTACTCACCTTGCGTGTGGATGACCCCTTCTTTTGTTAAAAAAGAAGCTCAAAAATATGGCCGGCACAAATTATGGTTTAGGCCAAGTTGAACGGTCGGCTGTTCAGATCAGAAAAAAAGGTAAACGTGGTCTCTTTAATAAAGGAACCCACATGTAGATGCGCCGGAACTCAAAAAATGACAGTGTAAAAAAATTAGAACAAATTTAATATTAAAAAAATGAAGTATTGTCCGGAGGCACCCCAATTAAGCGTGACTGTCTTTTTTATAAATGACACTGTAATTATTAAAATTAAAGAGAAATATTGATAGCGAAAAATCATAAAATAATTAAATAAGTCCGACGAATCTAAATTGTTAGGAAAAAAAGCTTATTAAAAATATAGTAATTCCATCTGATCTGACTACCTGCCCGCAACCCGTCAACGTCATGCCGGCTGATAAGGTCACAGGCAATGAGTACCATTAACATGAAATATAAACGTATATTGAAATGTTCAGACAGACATTCCGAAGCATGAGCAACCCGCACTCTGCGCAGTTAAAGAGAGCAAAGCTTATTTTACTTACTTCAAAATTACAAATAATATTGTTAACGAAAATTACAAAATAACGCTCAATAGCATAGGATTCTAAGTAAGTTCCTGTAAATAGAGAAGAATAAGTGTTATAAAATTACATTATCGTAAGGTCATACAATTCAAATAAATGAAAAATCAAATCTTATCTAAATAACAAAATACATACTTATCTTAACAATAGAAGTAAAGGCTAGTGTTTAAAGCAAGGATGATATGCCTAAAACCTTGTGAAATACAGTACTCAATGCCATCTATGCACACTCAGAGCAAGGGAATGGTACTATCGATTTATAAGTTTAGGTTAAGCCATTTTATGAGTAAAATGGAATATTAAGATTGTTATATATTAAGTTATTCTAACGTAACATTGGCATCTTACAACCATTACAACCATTTTTTTAAGAGGACCCTATCGAATGCCCTTGAAATATCCAAAGAAATATCCACAAAATAAAATTAGAACTATTCAAAATAAACTTAACAAAAAATAATTCTTTAAATAGACAGACCTGCTCCTTTGTCTAAATAAGGCAAATAATTGACCTGCTAAATTCGTGTTTGTAAATGGCATTCTTAAGATAACTTCAAAAATCAAAGTCATCTGGGGATAATCTTAGAATAATCTAAATAAAGGTATTTTTAAAGCATTTAAAGCTCCATCAATAAAAAAATGGCCCTACAATATAATCGCGCAAAACACTCAATTTTTGAGGAGTACGGAATTGAAGACTCTTCTGCTCATTTTTTCGAGACCAATATCAAATAGTTTTCGATTGGGTTTGTAATGGTGTTAATTATTGTGAAAAAAGATTAATTTAAAAATAGAATATTTCGTAAAAAAAAATCATTTTTATTTCCTTTTTCTATCATGGTTTTACATAATTCCATCATTCGTCACTGCACTTGGGGAAATATCTTCTGAGCTTAACTGCAAATCATTTCTTGTACCCGTTTTTACTCTTGGATCCTTTACATAGCAGGTTTCGTGTACTTTAGTGTTGCAGTTGTGACAATTTTAAAGACCAAAGGATATCTTAAAATTCGAAACCTATTTAAAATTGTTTTTTAGCAAGGAATCGGTCTATTTAAATTTAATTGGAAACTGCTTTCCTAAAACCATTTAATAATTTCAATTCTTTCGGAAGGAGTCTAGACAGTTATACTATTGAGAAAAAAATAATAGCCCTTTAGAATTCAACACACAGCAAGCTGGAGCATGCCGATAATATTATTGTTATTCTCTAGAAAATAAAAAAGCATACACCTATTATCACAGGCGGCCGCTCATCGATCATAGCAAGCACTATTACCATTATTTTGGATAATGGGTAATCTTCAATTCCCCAACCTGTAAATGCAGGAAGATAAAAATAAAATCATCATTTTCCAGCACCGTTATAATTTCGATACACAGCACTAGTTGTCCGTCGTATATTATCGTCCGTTCTCAATCCGAACCCAACAATAGGATGACATTCTGGGTTAATGATCTTTTATTTTTATCTTTCTCTTTTCACATCATCCGCGCCTAACTCTCTATTTTCATATGACAATCGATTATTTGTGGTGTTCCCAGTGGGCCGGTACAATTGTACAAAGAGCGATCAGTATATGTTTTGCTATTTATTATAATGCGTAGTTGCAGTATGTTTATCATACCCTATATCTAACTTTGGATATAGTATATCTAATGTGTAAACCTAGACATGGTGAGCAATGATATGTTAGTCGTCATATTTCTTGGATAGTTTACAGTCTGCATTAGTGGTGCTCAAATTAACCCTTTCGCTCATGAATTTTCATTTTTTAAAAGAAAAATTTGATTTTTTGTAAATCAACTATTTAATTTTTTTGAACATTTTTGACGTAAACAGTTTTTTTTATTTTTTTGTTTGTTTTTAGTTTGTTTTCATGTACACATTTGTGTACATTGATAGTCAATGGTATAAAAGATAAATTAAAACAAAAAAATACTTTATATGATATATTGCAAAACAGTTGCTTTTTTTTGTAAGGCACAGGTGAACGTTATATTTTTGGCATAAAATTCTTGACCGTCCTTTACAGCCTGGTACTTTATACCTAGATGCAAAGTCTTTTTCATCAATGGATACCAAATGGTCTAGTCTGTCCAAACGAACTTCGGCCACTGGTCTAATTTCTGGTCTTACCTTTAACGGTTTGGGCGTTGAAGGACCCGGACTATGAGCTGCTGGTCGCCCCCTCTTCCTAGTAGATGTTTTTTTTTGCCAAGATTAAAACCTCAGCAACATAATCTCTAAAGTGAAGCAAATCTAGGACATCATTCATCATCATAGCCACACCTAAGTTAGCAGCTTTTTCTTTATATTCGAACCAGCCGTTTACGCATGCCATATCTATGGCATGAGCAAACATTCTCAGAGTCCACTTTTTAGACCTAATAAATGTCCGATACAAGGTAATAAGGAAATCCATCTTGTCAACACACCCATGTTAGAGTTGTAGTTATTTATTACTTGTGGTCTTGAAACGTAAATATAGTCCTTCCCTTTCTTATCCCATCGCCGGCACTGGTCTTTATCACCAATTGGCCGGTTGTCGTACCATTTTGTCAGTATGACTTCCCCATCCCCGCTAATAATTTCTTCGGAACAACCTCGACCTTTTATTTTCATATCCTTATCGGACGAAAATGGCGGATTTTTAAATCTTTCAGCTCTTGCTGTGCACGTTGTATATATTTGCCTATTTCTAAGGTACTAAAGTAAGTTATTATTTGAAAAATAGTTGTCAATATATAACCGTTCCCTAGGGTGTGAGATTCGTTCAGATAATTTTAGTACCACTGCAGCACCCGAACCAAATACATCAAGTTGCTGTGGGTCAAATTCAGTAGTAGATCCTTGATATATTAAAAAAACATACAAGATGCCACTGCTGCCACATAGCGCAAAAATCTTAATTCCCCATGGTTTGGGTTTGTTTTTGACGTATTGCTTAATGTTCAAACTGCCTTTGAACGGCACCATTTGCTCGTCCAGACACAATTTTGATTCCAATGGAAGGGAAAGGCATCTTCTCCTAATTGCATCATATAATGGACGCACCTTCCAAAATCTGTCACTGTTGTCCGGTTTTTCGTGAATATTCACGAAGTGAATATGTTGTCCGAATTTATGAAACCTATTAACAGTCATATTATTGGAAATCAGTGGAATTTGTAATTTATGGTCCCAGTATAACTTAATTCTTGGGTAATGTTGATTACCCATGATGATATGTATTCCTACAAACGTTTTTAGTTCTTCAACCGTCGTAGGAACAAAGCGGGTTTGTTGCTGAACAACGTAAAGATTTGTATATTCCATCATGGGTTGAAAAATATCTGCAAAATAATTACAGAAAAAAAACGCTGGGCTTTCTAGCTGAAATACTGGTTCTTCTTCTCTAACGTGCCACTCTATCGGTGGAGTGATATACTGCACATTTTTTCGCCAGAATATATCCTTTTTCTTTGAAAGACCATTGTTTTCCAAATAGTCTTTTATATTGGATTTCTTCGACTTTTGTGGAGTTTTTGCCATTATGTTGGGAACAGGTTTAGGTCCTGCTTGTTCTAGCTGCTCAGTCTCTTCACGTTGTTGAGTTACAGGTGTGCTGGGAACAGGTTCAGCCTCTTCCTCCTCATCACTCATTGCTTGTAATTCTACAAGATAAAAAGTATATATGCTACGCAAATTATATAATATACTAGTTCCAAGTAATATACCTTCAGGTTCAAAATCAAAGCCATCATCTTCATTGAATTCGCCGTCACTGAGTCCTTCAATGTCTGATAATCCGGCTTCTATTAAAACTAATAGTTCTTTATCTGTTAGCGGGCGATTTCGGCTCATTATAAACGAGGATTCTATAATATTTAACTATTTACTAATATAAAAAAGGAAAAAGTACGATTAAATTTACCTTGTAATTTTACTTCTCTGATTCCCAGTGTACACAAATGTGTACGTGTCTTCAAAGACAAAAAAAATGTACTTCCGCGAAAAAAAACTGAATGGATCATTGTTAGCACTCACAATACCACCTTTTATTAATTTGTTTTTATTTATTTTTTACTATTTTAACCACAAACAAAACACCACAATAATCTACCAGATAACCTTGCACGCGTTACTCAAATATTGCTCGCCAGCTGTTAAAATTACAGTAACAAACTTTTATTGAAAGCCCCTAGAGGGCGGCATCTATACTACATGTAAGATCCTAATGTACACAAGTGTTGATACTATGAACAAAACAATAAATTCCTTTCTGAATTTATATAAGGATGATGATATATTCATGTACACAAATGTGTCCACAGTAAGCGAAAGGGTTAAGCAGATGAATTTAAGTCGTATTCTTACATCAATAAATATTGCTAGAAGCATGTTATACTGCTCAACATAGTCAACAACATAGTAAGGTAAGAAAAAATAGTTATCAAAAAATAATAGTTAAAATTTTAAATATACCTACCTAAATTTTAAGCATGTGTGTATTTTAACAGATGCTAAGCAATATTATAAATGCCTTTATTAGGTTATCCATATTTGTGACTGTCTTTATTAATTAAAACAATTATTCGAGAATATTATTTAGTATACAATGAAATGCTATTTGCCTTATTTTTTTAGCATACATATTCCAGCGCTTAGCCAGCTGGCTATTCATTACAACCGTTCTAAATGTGCCGGGAAACTTTTCCAATTATAAGTTAAAACGTTTTAATCCCTGTTGTTTCGAAAAAAATTAAATTTTCATTTCGAGTGGATGAAGAGTGGAGGCCGTATTTCAAAATGCTCTCGATAAGCGCTACTTTAATCTGACAAGATTAATAGCTTACAATTCCACTGTCGCAAACCACATGTTTGAAACGCGACTGATATTTTTATTTCGCGCTTAATATTCATAAAATTTTCTCGGTTGAATTAAATTTTGCGAAATGCTAAATTAATTAAAGAGAGTGTCTCTGTTTTTCGGAGTGTTTTATTAGAATAATCAGCTTAAAACTTAGTTTTTTTTTAGATTTATTTTTAAATCTATAAAATAGAATGCACATGCATTTTAATTACGGGAAACTTGTTTTCGTCGTTTGGTTTTACGAGGGTGGATCAAATATTTACTGACCTTTTTTTTTAATATTTATTGCAAAAAGTTTTCAACAAAAAAGAAATTACTTTATTTTTCTACATAGTCCCCTCCCTTTGAATATATTTTTCCCATCGAATTGAAAGTTTTTTCATGCCCGTTTCGTAGAATCAACGAGATCGGCTCTCTAGCCATTTACACACGAAGCTTTCCACCTGCTCGTTGCTGCTGAATCGCTGCCCTCCAAGCTGTTCTTTAAGAGACTCGAACAAGTAGAAATCACAGGGAGAGAGGTGCGGACTGTAAAGAGGGTGTTCCAACGTAGTCCACCTCAATTTGAGTATTTTTTGTTGCGTTATTTTGGCACTCTGCGGTCTGGCGTTATCTTGAAGTAGAAGCACGTTTTTTACACTGCAACCACGTCTCTTTGATCGGAAAGACTGTCGCACTTTTTCAAGATTGACAGATTTCCTGCACTGTAGTATGGCGGTTTTTCAAAATAAACTTCTTGACAGCGGCTACGTTCAAATTTGTGATGCTTGTCCGTGGGCATCGTGGCCGGGAGCTGTTTTCAACGTTGACACGGCCGTCCCGAAATTTTTTGTGCCACACTTTCACTTGAGTTTTTGAGAAAGTCGATTCCCCAAACTGAGAGTTCAATCTTTTCCAAATTTTGATGGGCTCAATATTTTCTTTCGCAAGAAACTTGATAATAATGCGTTGCGCATTACGCGGATGAACTTTCTGTTCACTCATCGCAAAGAAGACTAAATTACTGAGAAGTAACAACAGTCGGTATTGCAGAAAAGTTCCTTAGGCTTCGATCCAATACTCCACGAAATGGCATTTCGATCAATGACATGCATAAATTACAGTGACTAAAGGTCGGTTAATATTTGATCCACCCTCGTACCTTTCGCTTAACGTTAAATATTATTACATGTATTTAGATGTTATGTACTAAAGTCAAAGTATATCTATCTTGCAACTGTACGAAAAGAAAGGGAAGCGTTTTTAATATTTTCCCCTTGTGCTAAGGAAGTTTCAGGGATGGTATTCCTAATTTTTTAAGTTCCAGCACAATCATATAAGTAAACTTATAAAATAAATAAATGATGCCCTTACTTTTACCTCTGTAAAGAGCTGCATAGCTATTTACTTGACAGGGGATGTAGGAAAATTAAATTTTTGTATTCACAAACCAATTTGAATTTTTTATTAAAATTCTCTTTACCCCAATCACACTGTCGACCAAAATACATTACTGCTGATTTCTCGGAATTAAGCTTAAGACTGTTATAGCAGGAGAGCTATAGATGAACCTATACTTCGAATCCAAACGTCTATTCATCATTTCAAGCAACTTAGGATCACTCTCCTTGAAAAAACTGGTGTAAACCTGCGTGTCGTAAGTCATCTAAAATTTCTTTAATCTCCGGGCAGACTATTATTTTGGCATTTATTATAGTTAGATTTTTATATGCATCACCTTTTCCCCATCTACTTTACAAACATAGGATTTTTTGATCATGATGCCATGAATATTTGTATCCAGAATTCTTCAGCTTTTTGGGTTCCTTAAATAGATCATACTGGGTGGGCCATTTTATTAGATGCACCCAAATTCTCCAAAAGTAAGGAAGATACAGAAAAATTTGTAAGACCAAAGTTATTCAGGACAGAGGGGGGCATGTATCTGTTGAGGTTATTTTGAATTTAAGGTCGTTTTTTTAGGTCAGAGTACTTTTTTTAAAAAGAAAACTCCTATTCACGCTCTTTGCGGATTCAAAAAGAGCGAGAAATTTTACGTTTTTATTTCAAACTTTGGTCCGTAAACCTAAGATCAAATCAAGGTCAAATTGCAACAAGCTGTTTATTAATGTTTCCTTTTCAACTAATAAACATTAAAAAAAATGAAATTCGCATATGGTCCTAGAATCACATGCAACAAAGTTTGTCTTGGAATCACATGCTTTACGAATTCGATCTTGCATGCTGTCTCTCATCATAGGTCGTTGTTGAAACATTTTTCAAATAACCCCATAAATAAAAATCTTGAAGAGGTCATATCGGGTGAAGGTAAATTGAGCATAATTATAAAATTATAAAGAGTTTAATGTAATTAAGGTGTACAACAGGAGATTTTCCCAAAGCCAAGTCGTTTTCTTGAGAGATTTCATTTCAGATTTTAGACTTTGCCTTTAATTAGAAATTACATATACTTACTTATATATACTTAATTAGAATTACACTGGATACAGATGCCAGGAATGTTGAAATTGTAGTTGTTCTCCCACAAAAAATATAAAGTATAATAATAAATATAACAATTTGTCGAAAATATAATTTCAGTAAAACACAAACGAAATTTGAAAGAAACTATTGTGTGATCAGACGAGAATTGTTGGCAGCAGTAAAAACTATTGAACACTTCGCACACAAAAGGAATTAAAACAAACTAGTCCTGAAAAGTTAGCTGCAGCTAGTATAATCCAAGACCAGGGTGTTGACCGACCCAGAATTTGGTCTTATATGTAAAGTATCAAGAATATTAAAGTCAGAATAGAAAAATATTTCTGACAAATTTCCAGAACTAAAAGTCTTACTAGGCTTAATTAAATTCATTACTTTTACAAGATGGATTGTTAAAGAGTCTGGAAAAGTGTCGAAGAAAAAGAGAAAAAGAAAAGAACAGGCGCAAAATAAACTTTACCTTAAAAGAATCAGTTTAGAATAAAAAAGTTCATAAAACATTCTTATCGTTTTCTAGTAATATTTAAATGAATTCTTAATTTGTTATAAAAAAAACTTGTAAGGAACCCACGATATTTTTAATTTTTTATTTCCAGAAGTGGCAGCAGGGTTATTTTGTATTCATCTCATTTTTCGAATTACTTTTATCGTCGTCGACAGTCTGGATTACTGTTCCCCAGACATAGCCATTGTAAATAAACAAAAATTAGCTTTTTTTGACTTATAATATTATGGGAATGTCTTTACCTAAATAAGATAATGTATTCTGACGGACACAAATACTAGAAGCCTATTTTCTGTGAGTTTTATATTTATGAAAATCATTTTTCTTCCCGAGTTCCCGCATTATTTGGTATCGACATTTATAGAAATATTGCCAGTCGTGTAAAAAATCTATTTGAAAATATTCCATATTTGTGAAAAACGATGAAACACTTTGGAAGAGTCCATTCGTTTATTTAAAACAATGAAACTAACAAACACGCATCAAATGAAATATCAACAATCCTGCAACTTTCTTATTTTCTTTAATATATTATATAAATCTATACAGATCGTGATTTTGTTCGTTACTTATAGGAAACCGCATAGAGGCGAAATTTTGCAACGTCGCGCGAGTACGAGTGCCTGCGACAGAGCACCGCCCCGACCGGCCCGATGACGGGATTATATAGTAAACATCTGACTTTCATGGGAGCTGCGTCATTTGGCGGCAAAATGTCCCAAAATATTATGCGAAAATCCAGGAATTTTAAAAATATTTATTCTAATGCGGGTTTTACAGACATGACAATGTGTAAAACCCGCATAGAACTGTAATCTTAAAATGTTTAATATGCTGCGTTTTGCATAATAAAATTTAAAGCGTTTTTCTAATAAAAAATAAAATATCAACTCTGATAAAAACTCTAATAAAAATATAATAAAAAATCAGAAAAAAAACTCTAATAAACAAACTTAACAATATATCATTTTTTAAATAAAAGGCTCAAATAAACCGCCTTCTTTCGCTAAACAAAAACTTAACCTATCGTAAAAGATATTTCGCACCTCCAAAAGACTTTCAGGTAAAATGGAATTGGCACCTTCGACAATTTTATTTCGCAACTCCTCTAAATTTGTTGGCCTACTAAATTCATGCTTTTAAATGGTCTGCTTACGGTAACCCCACCGATAAAAGTCATTTGGAGACAAATCTGGAGATCTAGGAGGCCATTTAATATCGCCAGTCCCACTAGTAAGGCGGTTAGGAAAAGTATTTGTTAAAAATTCTTTTACCCTAGCCGCGGTATGAGCATGACAGCCATCTTACTGAAAATAAACCGATCCCAGGTCCACATCAGGTAGGATTTGAATGGCAGGAAGAACTTGGTTTTGCAGCAACTCAAGGTACTTTTGGGCGTTTAAAGTGCCATCAATAAAAAATGGCCCTATAACATTGTCGCCCAAAATACCGGCCCAAATATTCAATTTCTGAGGATACTGGGTACGAAACTGAAAACTTCTGTGCTCGGTTTCCTGAGACCAATAACAAACAATGGATGGATTGTATTTGCCATGTAATGGAAAGAAAGATTCATCAGAAAACAAAATATTTTTAAAAAAATATTCGTTTTCATTTGCCTTTTCCATCATGGTTTCACAAAATTCCATTCTTCGCCACTGGTCTTCAGAAAATATTTCCTGAGTTTTTGAATACTTGAAATATTTGTACCCATATTTTTTTTTCAGATACGAGCAACAATTTTATAGCTCATTCCCAGTTC
Source organism: Anthonomus grandis grandis (assembly GCF_022605725.1). Classification (NCBI taxonomy): domain Eukaryota; kingdom Metazoa; phylum Arthropoda; class Insecta; order Coleoptera; family Curculionidae; genus Anthonomus; species Anthonomus grandis. The sequence continues at coordinate 23,604,282 of NC_065555.1, forward strand.
CTCTCCAACACTTCTAGTGGCCCGTGTCGAATCAAGTTCTAGGATACTGCAAACCATTTCTTCCCGCCGTTCTATATCCTGGACCACTTTAACAGGTGGTTCTTGACGTTTTGTGTTGCATTTTGTAAAATCTTGAAGACAAAAAGATGTCTCAAAATTTGTAACCACATTTAAAACCGTTTTTGCACGAGGAATCGGTCTATTCTCAAATGTCACGGAAAACAAATCTCTACATTGTATTGCCGAATTGCCTCCATAAAACCATTTAATTAGTTGAACTCTTTCGGAAGCGGTATAAACAGCCATAGTGAAAAAAACACGGAAATAGCGCTCAAAAATTATTAATGCAACGTGCAGTAACACAGCAAAGTGAGGTCTGCTGACTCCCGGTTCAAAAAATAAAAACGAAAAATTCCGCCGCCTACAAGCCGCAACCAAGCGGTGTTGCCATTATTTTGGGTAATACGTAGCTCACGATAACACGATCTGTATGTATATTTTACTGTACATTATCTTTACCTTTAATTTATAAGTTAGACTTACCTCTAGGAAGGCATCGTAAAATAAACTCAGGTTTGAATTATTTAGTTTAATAAACGCCATCTCGGGCGTTATTTCCATTTACCAGCAAAACCTGTGCTTAGTCGGCCATAATGCTAGTGAGTGTAAACGTCTGGCAAATTTCCCACTAACCCTATACGAATACATTACTATTATTTGTGAAATGGATTTTTGCAGCACAGTTTCTTTCCAGAGGCTCACAAACCAATAATCGTTTACTTTTGAAAAAAATCATGTGAAATATTCTTTGAGTAATTCGCGTTTTATATTATATATTACATAGTAAAGATGTAACAGTTGACAACGAGGATTTTGCAACGGTGAAGGTAATGAAGTCGGGACCAGACACCTTTATTTTACTAGTTACCCCCGTAAAAAGTTAAAAGTTTAGTGAAAACCATATTACGTAGCAGTTAATTTACTAAATTCCCTTCTATTCAGCATGGTGGACCAGGAGGATCAGGCAGCACCAGTTGGAGCACAGGCTCAAGTTTATCAACTAATGTGTTCGGGAGGCAACTTAAATATGCCAGGTTTTGAAAGTGTAAAATCTACTTGGAAAGTGTATACCCAAGTTTTCAAAAACAAAATGAAAGTATATGATATTGAGGTAGTAAAATAGCCCCAATACCTGCTTACTTATGTGGGATTTGAAATTGTGTCTCTATTAACTGAACTGTATTTCCCTGAGGAAGTGGAGAAAAAGCCATTTGATGATATTGTCAAATAGTGCAGGAACACCTGAAGTCTAAGCATTCTGAGATTACTTATAAATTTATGCTTAGAACTCAAAAGAAGTCAGAGTCACTGGCTAGTACTTGCAACTTTGGTAATTATTTAGATAGGACTCTCCGGGATAAGTTTGTTCATGGGTTGAAAAGCCAAAAGATTATCCGGAAGCTATTTATTAAAGTGGATTTGGTGCCATAGAAAGGGAAAAGGTTCAGAGAGGTAAGTATATGTTGAAAACTGAATATAGTAAGGAGCCTGTTAACTTATTTTGTTACTGTTGTGGTAAAAAGAGGGACATAAAACTAAGTTACCGATTTAAGGATGAGGTGTGTCCAAGTGCAAAAAGAAGGAGAACTTAGCATTGGTTTGTAACAATCGCAATTTACCAGAAAAGAAGAAGCAAAATTATAATAAGTACTAAAAAGTCAAGGAAGTGATTGCAGAAAACCAAAGCTCCGAGGACTAGGAGGGGTATTCAGTACACGAAAACAAGTTCGGTGGGTTATTTGTGATTGCTAACCAAGTATAGCTCTCGGCTTTGAAGTTGAGGTCCAAGAAAAAAATAGAGACATTATGCAGATTACAAAGTTGAAAGATTGTGGCATGAATCTGGATTTGACGGACTGATTGAATTCACGGGCCAGTTTACCGAACTTCCTCATCCAACCCACCTAGTATAATTTTCGAACAAAATTTATCAAACAGCTACTGCGAAATGTAGCGCTGCACCATCTTGCTAGAGTACCATTTTTTGCCACATTTTTAAGTCTTTGACATCTGTCAATAGTTTTGGCAGTCTCTTAGGAACTCCAAGTAGCTGTGTTGATCAACGTTAACCTCAAAGAAGTAACGACTTATCAAACAACCATTTACAATCCTGCATTATACCCTATGTCTCCAGCCATGTTGATGATCAACTTTACTCTGCCAGTAAGGATTTTCATTTGACCAATAATGGCAATTCTGTCTATCAAGTTTTCTGTCACTTTTAAATATTGATTCATCAGAAAATAAGACAAAGTTAAAGAAGTTTAGATTATCTGCAATCTCCTGCAAGCCCATTTTGCCGATTAGCAAAATTCAACCCGCTGTTGCATATGATTCACCTGTAATGCTTGAACCAAAGTAATATGGTATGTATGGTATTTAAGGACTTTTAGAATTTTTTAAAACGATCTTTTTAGTATACCATTTATCCATTCGACTTGGCAACTGCTATGGAACTAGGATCGTTTTCGTAGTAAAAAAACTAAACTAAAACTAAATAAAGTATTAAACAAAGGCACTATTTGCGTGAGGCACTTTTAAAGAATGTAGTACTTTTTTCATATGTGCCCTTGTTTGTTTATCCTCGTAACTATTCTCTCCTAGCCAATCTTATATATTTGATGCCATCATGTGGTGTTGAAAGTATACTCCTATTAGGGTTTCCAATGAATCCTTCTGCAGCACTGAAAAAGGACACATGCCACCAAAGTAACAAACACCATTATAGATTTTTTTTCCATTTAAATACTTTAATATAGGTGATCCCTGGCAATCTCTTCCGGTCTAGTAGCGGTTTTAACCTTTGTCATATTATGAGCAATGCTTATGAACCGATGAGGTCGTTCTCATTTTGACAGTGCGACGTCATATTATATATACAAATTTTGTTGCATATTGGCGTGCATCATTTTGCATTTCCGATAATGTTCACTCAAAATCCTCACACAAATCTCCATTATGTGTATTTCAGCATGAAATATTTTATTTATTGAATTTTTAAGGTTAATTGAAAGATCTATCATAGGTTTTCGGCCGTGTATGCCAGCTCGTACTCTTACCTTAGTCTTGAAGCCGTCACTATACAAGCAAATGTTTTTTTCAGCTTTTACGTCATTCTTTACCCAGTCAATATATAAAACTTTCCTTTTCTTTCTTGAAAGCTATCCAAATTTGGAAGATTTACCACACATTTTAGGACCTCCCTGTAAACTGTATACTATGATTGAATTTTTTCAGTTTATGATCAAATTTATGGGACAAAAAACTTTTTAAAAGCCTTTCCTTTAGTGTATATGTTTCGTAGGATACGTAATAAAGATGGGTAAGCGAAGATAATAAGTATACAAATAGCGTAACATTTAATAAAATTGCTCGCATTTTTGATGAATTATGACTGAGGATTTTGTCCGTACACGAATAAGGCAGTCCCATGAATATTAAAAATACTTCTTTTCGACCATTATTTAGGAGGGTTGTTAAGTGCCGCCTTTGGGAATCATTTGCCAGCCTTATTCTCGTCGCCTAATACTGTAAGTTGAGAACGCTATTTCATTGGATTATGGCTTAGAATTTTTCTTAACTTTTTTATGTTTATTTATGAAGAACTGTGGCACGTTACATTAATGGGGCAAAGATTTAATATTTTTAAGCATCTATTTAGGGAGCTAGTTGCCGTAAAGAATAATGTTTTTTTTGTAAAATTTGTAGGTATAGGGAAACAACAAAAAACAGCAGGTAGCTTTCCTTTTCAAAAAACCTCCAAACAACTGTCGACTTTATTTTTAAGTCTTAAAGAACTTTTTTATTTTCTGCAAAATACAAAGTGCTATAATGAATTTCGGCCAATTAATATAGGGCCAATTTATGAGAAAATGCTTGAAGTGTGTAAAGGAGCAGTTAGTTTAATTCTGTAACAAAAATCAGATATTGGTTTCGAAGGGCTAAACTTAAAAATTCTATATCTGAAATTGTGGATGTTAAATATGGTGCTCCTCAGGGAACTGTGCTGTCCATTGTTGTTTTTTATTATACATTAATGATATGGTTATGCTGTCCAAAAAAATGTAATTTTCTTATATTTGCTGAGTACACAATGTTATACAGGGTGTAAACATTTAAGATACAGGGTCGAGCAAACTAAGATTTTTTCTGCTGTTTAAAATCACAAAAAAAAAATTGAATATCGAGTATTTTAGAATGTGCTTTGGTCAAATAGAATTCTCTCTATATTTTTACATACATCAAAAGAAAATATTAATCTTAATAAAAAAAGGTTATTTACAATAATAGCTTAAATCTAAAAATAACAAAGTTATAGCGATAATAATAATTTTGCCAAATTTAGGCAAGTTGGCTTTGAACCTTTTGAGAGCAAAAGACCTCATAATATATGGAGCGCTGTCAGATTATTTGGATCATATTAACTTGAAGAGATGGCACAAATCTATTTCCAGCAGAATGGAGCAACCTCTCCATCAACCAAATTATGTAAGAATATCACTTGATAGACTGTTTAAAGATATATGGCTTACGACAAGTGGTCCAACTCGTTGGCCACCTAGATAACCAGCCCTAATCACTCTCGACTTTTATTTTTGGGATTCTATAAAGAATAAAGTGTATAAACAAAATACAGAACCGTTGATGAACTTCAGACACATAGTAGGCAAATAATTGGATCAACAGTAGGAAGATCAATCTTAAAAGCTACAAGACACTTTCTTAAGTATGCTCAAAAATGTATTGAATAAGATGACGATGTTTTTGTTCGTTTTTTGTAAATTAAATACTTGATATTATTTTAAAGCCAACTTGCCCAAATTTGGTAAAATTTAAGCAAGTTGACTTTGTAAAATATTTTTAGGTTTAGGCTATCAGTGTAAATAAATCTTTCTATTAGGAAAATTATCTTTTGATTCATGTTAAAATATACAGGAGATTCCATTTAACAAAAGCACATTTTTCAGATTTTGTCAAAAACGCGATGTTCAATTTTTTATCTGTTTTCACCATTTTAATCAACAGAAAAAATCTAACAAGTTTGCTCATTTAATTGACCCTGTATCTTAAATATTAACAAAAATAGTAATAGTGCCGACTCAATAGAAGGCACCCTGTATATGGTTGGAAAAATTCTTGATCAAATAGTATCGAATATTACTAATGAACTTAATGATTTATCGTGCTGGCTCTGCAGTAACAAACTTAGCCTAAGAACAACAAAATCTAAATTTCGCGTATTTACTAAAAATCCTAAAATGAGTAGATATAAAAAATATAGGTATTACTATAATTGGGGAAAAATGTATGTATGATGGAAATATTAAATACTTGGGTATAATCTTGGACTTTAATTTGAAAGTTTTCAAAAAAAGTTCGGTTTATTAACAGAATAGGGCACAATCTATCATACCAAACTTTCAATATATAGTGTTTATGCACTTCCTTATATACAATTTTTTTCGGCATGACTATATAACTTACCCGCATAAAAAATTCTTCAACTCGAGAAAATTCAAAATAGGGCTATGAAAACGATCGACTATGTTGGATGTTCTAACCGTTTTATTAACCGTTCAGCAAAGATTTGTGTTTAACTTATTTATATTTAAATTAAAAAAAAGCATTTTACCTAACTATATATGTGATAGAATAACTGTTTTTCGTAATGTTTATAATTATAAAACCAGAAATTGAGAGGATTTTATTTTGGTTAATAGATCTAGTACCAGTTAAATCTATAATTATGTTCTTTAAAGATGTTTAAGTGAGTTTAATATTTTATCAAAATGATGTAAAAACTTGTCTGAAACCTGATCTAAAAACTGCACTAATGTTACTATTAAAAGCACATACAGTGCTTTATAACTTCTGTCAATCACCCTCTCACTTCCAGCTAACCTTACTTTGATATGTAAAATCGTGTAACTCATCATTTTAACCCTTTCGCTCATAAATTTTCATTTTTTAAAAGAAAAATTTTATTTTTTGTAAATCAACTCTTTAATTTTTTTGAAAATGTTTGACGTAAACAGTTTTTTTATTTTTTTGTTTATTTTTAGTTTTTTTTTTATGTACACATTTGTGTACTGATATTCACTGATTTGTGAATGATATATTGCAAAACAGTTGCTTTTTTTTGTAAGGCACAGGTGAACGTTACATTTTTGGCATAAAATTCTTGACCGTCCTTTACAGCCTGGTACTTTACACCTAGATGCAAAGTCTTTTTCATCTATGGATGACAAATGGTCTAGTCTGTCCAAACAAACTTCGGCCATTGGTCTAATTTTTGGTCTTACTTTTAACGGTTTGGGCGTTGAAGGACACGGACTATCAGCTGCTGGTCGCCTCCTCTTCCTAGTAGATGTTTTTCCTGCCAAGATTAAAACCTTAGCAACATAGGCTCTAAAGTAAAGCAAATCTAGGACATCATTCTTAGCCACACCTAAGTTAGCAGCTTTTTCTTTATATTCCAACCAGCCGTTTACGCATGCTATATCTATGGCATGAGCAAACATTCTCAGAGTCCACTTTTTAGACCTAATAAATATCCGATACAAAGTAATAAGGAAATCCATCTTGTCAACATCCCCCATGTTAGAGTTGAAGTTATTTATTACTTGTGGTCTTGAAACGTAAATATAGTCATTCCCTTTTTTATCCCATCGCCGGCACTGGTCTTTATCACCAACTCCCATATAATTTGATGCCATTACAACTGGCCGGTTGTCGTACCATTTTGTCATTATGACTTCCCCATCCTTGCTAATAATTTCTCTTCGGAACAACCTCGACCTTTTATTTTCATATCCTTATAGGACGAAAATGGCGGATTTTTAAATCTTTCAGCTCTTGCTGTGCACGTTGTTATATATTTGCCTATTTCTAAGGTACTGAACTAAGTTATAATTTGAAAAATAGTTGTCAAAATATAACTGTACCCTAGGGTGTGAGATTCAGATAATTTTAGTACAGCACCCGAACCAAATACATCAAGTTGCTGTGGGTCAAGTTCAGTAGTAGATCCTTGATATATTATAAAATCATACAAGATGCCACTGCTGCCACATAGCGCAAAAATCTTAATTCCCCATGGTTCGGGTTTGTTTTTGACGTATTGCTTGACGTTTGTACTGCCTTTGAACGGAACCATTTGATCGTCCACACACAAATTTGATTCCAATGGAAGGGAAAGGCATCTTCTCCTAATTGCATCATATAATGGACGCATCTTCCAAAATCCGTCACTGCTGTCCGGTTTTTCGTGAATATTCACGAAGTGAATATGTTGTCGCAATTTATAAAACCTGTTAACAGTCATATTATTGGAAATCAGTGGAATTTGTAATTTATGGTCCCAGTATAACTTAATTCTTGGGTAATGTAGATTACCCATGATGATATGTATTCCTACAAACGTTTTTAGTTCTTCAACCGTCGTAGGAACAAAGCGGGTTTGTTGCTGAACAGCGTAAAGATTTGTATATTCCATCATGGGTTGGAAAATATCTGCAAAATAATTACAGAAAAAAAAACGCTGGGCTTTCTAGCTGAACTACTGGTTCAACTTCTCTAACGTGCCACTCTATCGGTGGAGTGATATACTGCACATTTTTTCGCCAGAATATATTCTTTTTCTTTGAAAGACCATTATTTTCCAAATAGTCTTCTATATTGGATTTCTTCAACTTTTGTGGAGTTTTTGCCATTATGTTGGGAACAGGTTTAGGTTCTGCTTGTTCTAGCTGCTCAGTCTCTTCACGTTGTTGAGTTACAGGTGTGCTGGGAACAGGTTCAGCCTCTTCCTCCTCATCACTCATTGCTTGTAATTCTACAAGATAAAAAGTATATATGCTATGCACATTATATAATATACTAGTTCCATGTAATATACCTTCAGGATCAAAATCAAAGCCATCATCTTCATTGAATTCGCCGTCAATGTCTGATAATCCGGCTTCTATTAAATCTAATAGTTCTTTATCTGTTAGCGGGCGATTTCGGCTCATTATAAACGAGGATTCTATAATATTTAACTATTTACTAATATAAAAAAGAAAAAAGTACGATTAAATTTACCTTGTAATTTTACTTCTCTAATTCACAGTGTACACAAATGTGTACGTGTCATCAAAGACAAAAAAAATGTACTTGAAAAAACTGAATGGATCACTGTTAGCACTCACAATACCACCTTTTATTAATTTGTTTTTATTTTTTTTTTACTATTTTCACCACAAACAAATCACCACAATAATCTACCAGATAACCTTGCACGCGTTACTCAAATATTGCTCGCCAGCTGTTAAAATTACAGTAACAAACTTTTATTGAAAGCCCATAGAGGGCTGCATCTATACTACATGTAAGATCCTAAGTACACAAATGTTGACACTATGAGCAAAACAATAAATAATAATAATAATAATAATAATAATAATAAGACGTTTATTAGCCACCAATACAAAAAAAAAGCATAATTACAGAAGGTAGTATGATTATATACATGGAATTGAATATTACAATATTAAACAAAGAGAGCATATTAAAAACAATAGGTTATATAAAGAATTTAGTTAACACAAGTAAGGCAACTAAAAAGCCATGCATTCAGACTTCCAGAAAAGAAGGAAACAACTTCCTGGATTCTGTTAAGGCTTATAATAGAAGAAGTGAGAGAAAAAAAAAATTCTTATAGACAAACTAAAAAAAAACACAAATAGGTAGGCATATACTTATGAGGGGAAAAAGCAGTAGGGGGAAAAATGGATGAAACGGAATGAAAAAATTCTTCTTTTTTCTTCTTTTTTTTTTTTAAACAGCTAATTTTTGAATAATAAATGTTAATAGAATATTTTACGTTGCACTCAGTTAGTTAGCATGTGCCTAGTATTTTAATAAAGAAAGGCATTCAAGAAAAATTAAGTTTGATTTAAAAGAAGAAGCTTGGTTTTTAATTAAAAAGTTTTTTCAGTGACAGTCAAATTAATTATTTTGAACTTATTAATCAAATTTGGTACGACATAAGAAAAGGATCGCTTAAAGAGTTCTTTGCTATGGCTAGGAATTGTTAAAAGATTTTTACGTCTTATATTAAGATTATGCACATCAGTACGATAGGTAAGCTTTTCAAGTAAATAAGGCGGAGTTTTTGATTTAAGAATTTTGTAAGAAAAACATAAAATATGTAATATTCGTCTATTGTGTATATTTAGCCAACCTGCTTCTTTTAATTTATAAGAAATATGTTGCCGTCTTCTTATACCAAATATAAGTCTTAAGCAAGTTGAAGTTTTTGAATTCTACCTGAGTCGGAGTTATCGAGACATGGTCCATAAATTGTGTCGCAAAAATTTAACGGTGATAGTACCAAAGCATCACAGAGCAGTTTTTTGATACTTGAGCTTAAAAAATGTCTTTGACGATATATTGTTTTTAAGGCAGAATATCCATTTTTTAGTTTAAGGGTAACATGTTCTTTGAATCTAAGTTTATAGTCCATTACTAGTCCAAGATTTTTTGCAGAGTTTTTAAAACTTATTATATTGTTATTAAGGTGTACATTTAAATTATTTAAAATATTAGTTCGTTGATTGTCACTACAAAAAAGAATAGCTGCTGATTTAGTGGGGTTAATCTTTAGAAGTAATTTTTGAGTTTCTATATTTAAGGTTTAAATCCTCATTTATATATTGATTAGCTTGGACAACATTAGTGTGATGAAATGAATAAAATAGCTGGGTGTCATCTGCATAGCAATGGTGCTTACAGTGTAAAATTTATTTAGTAATTTGTGAAGTATAAAGAGTATAAAACAAAGGACCAAGAATGCTACCTTGGGGTACCCCAGAGGTAACATCCAGTGCATTTGATTTATTGTTATTAAGCACTACTCTTTGTTTTCGATTAAACAAGAAAGAAGACACCAATGCCAACGCAGACTCAGCAAAACCCATATATTCTAATATAGCCAGTAATATTCTGTGATTTACCATGTCAAAGGCTTTAGAAAAATCTAAGAGAATCAACACCGTAGCTTTATTTTTATCAAGTTCCTTAAAAATATCATCAGTCACTTTAGATATAGCGGTTGCACAACTATACCCCTTACGAAACCCAGACTGGTATTTAGGAATTAAATTATTTACATTTAAATATTGAACTATTTGATACTCCATAACTTTTTCTAATATTTTTGATAGTATAGGAAGTAAAGATATTGAGCGAACATCATTAAATTCAACAGGATTTTTTATTTTGGGCAAAGGAATAACATTGGCTTCTTTCCATTGATCGGGAAAGCAGTTTTGTTCTAAACATACGTTTATAATATGAGTGAGTGGTTTAATTATGGCAGGACAACAAAGCAAAATCAGGGTAATGTTTAATTGATCAACGCCAAATGCTTTAGATTTAATAGATTTTAAGTAATTTATTATTATATCTTGTGTCACCAAATTAAATTTAAATTCAGCCAAATAATTTAACCTATGTTTTTTAAAATACCCAACAAATTCTTCGTCAGGGTTATTATTGTTTTTGTTAATATTAGAAAAAAAAATATTAAGTTTATCTACATCTTGCATGAGAGGAGGAAGTTGTATATTTGATTTATTAGAAATATTTAGTTTATTAAGTTCTTGCCATGTTTCTTTGTTATTACATACTCTAAATCTGTGAGCCAGGTATGCCTTTTTTTTTAAGCCCTAATTGAACTAGTTGCAAGATTTCTGTACTGCTTATAATTTTCCCAATCCTCGCGACTTTTGGTGTTTCTAAATTTACGTAAAGCCGAGTTGCGAAGTCTTTGTATAAATCTAATATTAGGAGTAATCCAGGGGCAATATGGTCTAGTTTTACCCTTTACGTTTTTTATAGGAGCATGTAAGTTAATTAATTCTAATAAAGATTGAGTAAAAAAAAAACTTTATTATTTAAATCGGCCATATTGTACATATTATGCCAGGGAATCAATTCAATATCAGACTGAAATAAACAAGTGTTGATATTTTGTAAATCTCTATAAGTGAAATTATAAATTTGAGGCGTAGGTATATCAAAGTTTATGTTGCAGTAAATTAGCATATGATCCGATATTTCAATATCCCTTATTCCACAATTCTCCACCGACTCTAAATTTGAGAAAAGTAAATCAATTAAAGACATAGTGGTGTTGGATATTCTGGTAGGGTCAGTTATAAGCTGTTGCAAACCATATAATTCAGTAATTTCGCTTAATGATACCTTTAAATTCAAATCTAAAAAATTTATATTAAAGTCACCCAAAAGTAAAATAGACTCATAGTTAACATAAAAGTCGGTCATAATATTTTCAAGACGGGAATAGAATAGATGTATGTCGCTCTTGGGAGGACGATATATATTACCAATTAAAACTTTTTGAATATTTACTTTTAATTCGATCCAGACATGCTCAAGATAATCGCATGTTTCTTTAAGAACTTCACGATAGTCGATACATGATTTTACATAAACAGCTATACCACCTCCCCTGCTTAATCGATATTGCCGTATGAGACTATAATTTTGCAATTCTATGACTTCGTTGGTAACCCCTGTATGTAACCATGTCTCTGAAACCCCAATCAAATCATATTGATAACTATCTACATGTACTTGAAAAATATTAAAATTATTTAAGATGGACCTTGCGTTAATGTGTGCACATGAAAACATTATTTCAAAGCATCCTTATATAAATTCCTTTCTGAATTTATATAAGGATGATGATAAATTTATGTGAGCGAAAGGGTTAAGCAGCATTAAAATGTATAAAAAATTACATCGGTTGATATACCAGCGAGTAGTGAGCAAAAATGTCTGAACTGGGATTCTAAAATTACTATTCCACACGATTATTCGATATGACTAATTCCAAATAAGAATTTCAATCGAGTGTCTTACGGATTGCCTAGTTTTTAACGATTTGTCGTCGACACGCTTGGGTAAAGTCCAGTTCAGAGATCTATTACAATCTTTGATGTGTGGCAGATACCACACTAAATAGTCCGTGCGCCTATGTAGTATTTATTGTCGCATGATATACTTGTTTAAATGGCAAAATGTTATAAAATTTATCTATGAAATCATTTTAAATATACGTAACACCCTATGTTTTACACTATTTTTTATTTTTCTTTCAAAAATGTCAATTTCAAAAAATTGACAGCGGACTAAAATCCAAGCATCTTAGAAAACATTTTAAACACTCCCAGGACACACAGACTTCCTACTTTTTTTTAGCCAGTTTATTAAACAAAGATAAAACACCTGCGATCTGGCGGTCCGTACTTTATGCTGTGCAAGTGATTGTGTATCCCACTGATTTTGAGGATTACGGGGCCGTACCCAGATAAATTTTTGTATAGTTGAGAGGGGGGGTCATGTGAGGTTATAATTATTTGATGGGTTTTGCGGGTTTTGCTTTTTACACGTTTATGAACCTGGAGAATTTAGAACTTGGCCTGTATTCGTCTAAATTTTTTGCAGTTTTTACTGTGAGGAAGTGTGTTTTTTTATTTGTGTTTGTGGATTTGTTTTGGTATTATACCTAAAGACCTTAAAATGTTTCGACCCTGGGAAAATAGGCAGGAAAATCTGACAAATGGAGAGAAAAGTGTAACAACAAATAACATTTGTGATGAAAACCATAAGAGTGATCTGGACATTGATTTAGACTCACATAGTTCTGATACTTCATTTTCTAATGTTGAGGAAGCAGAGGAAGACGCAAGGGAAGTAGAAGCTACAGAGGAAAATCAAGCAGTTTTAAAACGTAAATGTTTAAGTACAGACGCCAAACAAATTTGTTCAAATATTGACATAACAATTATTACAATCTAAGGAATGATCCTCAGTTCACAAATGATTTCATTTGTTAGGTTTTAGGTCATACCAGGTTTTCATTTGTTTATCATATATATTTTAGAGGTAAAGATAAAAAGTTACGAAATTAGTTGTTCTATTTCATTTATATAATCTTTTCTTTTTGAAGACATGAAGGCAATACCAATATTTTCCAATCGTATAAGACGTGATTACCGGAGGGAAGTAAACTTACCACTCATTCAACAGCTCAAGCTTCTTTGCTTACAAGATGATGCTTTGAATTTAAGCGAGAGAAGATTTTTAGAATTGAAACAACAACTAATAGATCTAATTCGATCCTATATTCCACAATCTCCTGTCAATAATAGAGGCAGAGAAAGTAGAGTTACCATTGAATTAGCAGTTTTAGTATGAAGATTTTATGCCACAGGTTGATAACAAAGAAGAATTGGACAAGATTTTAATTTTGGAATTAGCGAAACTACTGCAAGTCGTTGTATCCATAAAATTACTGAAATTATTGACAATTAATTACCTTGCTGACCGATTAATTTATTATCCAGATACAGCAGATGAGAAACAACGTAATAAATTAACATTTATGGAGAGATCTAATTTCCCTGGTGTTATAGGTGCTATTCATTACACCCATGTTACCATATTAAAAGTAAGTGATGAACACAAAACAAAATGGATAAACACAAGCTTTTGGGAGTTTCCATAAATTCAATTATTTCTCAATGGGTAGTGGTGGTTTTAAACGATCTTTTTTTTATTTTAATGAAATAATATAGGCCTATATTTAAATAAGAAAACACGGAGGCAAAAAAAATTAACAAAACAAATGAAAATTCTTAGAGTGTTTATCATTAGAAAAGACAATTGATGTTTCCATCTATGAAATCTTGGGGAAAATAGCAAATATTTACGAACAAACCTAAATCAAATCGAAAAAAACGAGTTTAGCCCATTGAAGTTTAGAATCAATCAAAGAATTTATTTTACTCTAAAGTGCTCTAATATTTTCAAGTAAGGTTTTATAAACTCTGCTTTTTAAATAGCCTCAAAGGAAAAAATCTAGTGGTGTTAAGTCTGACTTTCGCGCGGGCCATTCAATTGCTTAAATAACTTATTCAAATAATATATGCATATTTTAAAAAAATATTTGGATACAACGAACTGTTTATTACCATACTTTTTTACTGGTAAATCGTTTTAACTTGCATCCATTTTTTTTGCAAAGTAAAATAGACAATCGTTTGCCATTTAAAAATGATGTGTAACACTATGAGGCAACCATTTGAGGTTTGTTCTCACTGCAAATTTCTTACAAGTTTGAAACTGTTCTCAAACCATTCTTGATGAGCATGCGTAAAATATTACAACTTCTGATCGATTTGAAACCGTCTGTGCGAACATCAAATACGGGTTGAGTGGAGAAGAAAAATAACCTCACTTTTTTATGCCAGTGGGAAATGGGAAAATAAATCAAACATAAACAAAAAAAATTATACTACAACCTTGAAATAGCTGTATATTATTAATAGAGTTTAAGGTTGTGTGATTATTTGCTACTTCATGCAAGACTTACTCTAAAATAGTCGAGAAATTCTATTCTATTAAATTGGGACACAGTTTCATCAAAATATTTTTGATTTTTGGGCTTTATCCGTTCTTCAATTAAATCTTCTTTAAAAGTCTGTGTCGGAATCAACATAACTCGGAATCAACAAAATTCTGATCAGATTCTTCCGACGAATCAAAATCACTTATTTCCTTAATGTTTATTTTTAGACTAATCCAACAATTTAAAATACAATTTTCAAAACGAATATCAAGGAGTATACAAAACGACAAAATACAAACAACAATTTAGAGGTTACGTTCATATTCCGATGATCGGCGTTGACTGGCTACACGAATTCTCTGACACTTTGCTTGAAATAAATCCGAAAACAAGTCTGACTATCAGATGACGATCAGAAATTTGTGTAAGAACATCAAACTTTTGATTTGAAACCGATCAGAAGTTCCTGTGCGAACGCATTTTACTCTATTGCGCATGTTTATTTGTCGAAAACTTGTTTCTTACTGCTGTGAGAACAAACCTTTGATCTACTAAAGTTTAAGTGTACAAATTAATAGTCACAGACATGAATTTCCTAAATTTCCAATTTTTTTCTCTAATATATTTAAATAAGATATTAAGCTTAAAACCATATAAATATGCACAATGGAGTAAAATGCGTTCGCACAGAAACTTCTAATCGGTTTCAAATCAAAAGTTTGATGTTCTTACACAAATTTCTGATTGTCATCTGATAGCCAGACTTGTTTTCGGATTTATTTCAAGCAAAGTGTCAGAGAATTCGTGTAGCCAGTCAACGCCGATCTTCGGTTATAAACATAACCTCTAAATTATTGTTTGTGTTTTGTCGTTTTGTATAGTCCCTGATATTCGTTTTGAAAAATTTTATTTTAAATTGTTATATTAGTCTAAAAATACACGTTAAGGAAGTGAGTGATTTTGAATCGTTGGAAGAATCTGAGCAGAATTTTGTTGATTCCGAGTTATGTTGATTCCGACACAGACTTTTAAAGAAGATTTACTGTCTCCCAATTTAATAAAATAGAATTTCTCGACCATTTTAGAGTAAACCCTGAAGTAGCAAATAATAACACAATTTTAAACTCTATTAATAGTATACACCTATTTTAAGATTGTAGTGTAATTTTTTTTTTGTTTATGTTTTATTTATTTTCCCATTTCCCACTGGCTTAAAAAAGTGAGGTTATTTTTCTTGCTCTTCTTTTTTTAATATGGACTCCACTCAACCTGTATTTGATGTTTGCACTGACAGATCAAATCGATCAGAGATTGTAATATTTCACGCATGCGCATTAAGAATGATTTGGAAACAGTTTTAAACTTGTAAGAAATTTGCAGTGAGAACAAACCTGTAGACATTAAAATTTTAAAAACTTAAAAACTTCAGTTAAAGAGCAGACAGCTAGCGAATATAAGTTATATCACGAAACTAGAGAAAATAATGTTATAACTTTTCCTGAACAACTTTTGGAAGTTTGTGAAGTCTAAGTCCTGAAAAAACAATATTCCCACGGAGCTTTCCTAAAATAATAAAAAGATACTACTATAACTCTACAGGATATAACACATGCTTTAACTCAGCCTCTCCATTCTGCCTTTCAAATGTCAAACTCCTCTATATTACACAAAGCACATGGTATTTTACTTTTTCTATTATTACTGATGAGCAGAGTAAAGCTAGTACCAATAAACTCAAACCTATGAAATCAACTGGTAGTGATAATATTCCCTCTTGCATATACTTTATACCTCTATAATTAGTGCCTTCCACAACAATTTTGCTAAAAAACAACATGGGTTTTTAGATAATCTGTCAACAGTTACCAACAGTACCAACCAATGTGCACCTTGACAGAAGCGGCGGCCAATGTCACTCATGATAAACAGCAACTTGATGTTATTATGATAAACTATAGGATAGCTTTTGGTAAAGTGGATCATAAGATTCTTATCAAAACTAGGCAAGTTTGGATTTTCTCCTAATGCTTGTAAGTTTATGGAATCTTACTTAACAGAAATCAGTGTGTCAAAGGTGGGAATAGTATGTTAAAAAAAATTGTCTTAACATCTGGCGTTTCACAGGATATCTGGGGCCTCTGTTGTTTGCCATCTTTGTAATCGATCTGCCTACCTGCATTAAATATTCTAGAAGTCTCCTTTTCTCCAATGATCTTAAATTATTTAGGTATAGTTTAAGCTCTGTATCATCTTCTTCAAATAAATATAAATACTGTTTCTCTGTGGTCTGAGAAAAATAAAATGGTCTGAAATATAAATACGTGTCTAACGATTTCTATTTCATGAAAAATCAATTGCTTTGTATATGATTATTCTATTGGGTGGTGAATTGTGTGGAGGCTTCGGGCGGAGTAATATGACAGAGCAGATACAAAAGAGGTTCTTGAGATATTTACATTTTAAAGAACACAATACATATCCCTTTATAACCCGAGTATGTTGATAAGGTTTGCTTTAATAAGTTTTAATAAAAGACGTATGCGAAATGGCACGCTATTATATTATTAATAACAAAAAGTACAACAAATTTTCTTTCATGGGTCAAATTAAAAATTGAGTTGCCAAGATCAATTTAAAAATAAGAAATCCAAAGCTCTTCTAGTGCTCAACCTCAAGCTGGTTTCGTATAAATAGAATGCTGCAAGACTGTAATAATGTGATACAAAAATGTGATTTAGATTTAGTTGCAAATAATGTCAGAACAATAAAAAACTTTTTGATTTATGTTTAGTGTGATGGCTGTTTTGATAGGTGTATTTTAAGGTATTTTTCTGATATAGTATCTTCCTTTTTGTTTTTTGAGATTGTATTTTGGGCCCGATTACAAGGGAACGCTCTCCGCCTAATATCTACCAGCATACTTTCTACCTGTTTTCCTGCCGAAGTCACTTAAACCACGCAAAATTATTATTCAAGCTGACGGAGGTTACAGGTGCATACTTACGCTTACCTATCGCTGCTGCTTATGTTCCGTTGCGTTCGCTTTCACCGCATGCATCATTACGTAATCCAATTTCTTTGTTCTGGATGCAATAGTCCGGACGTATCAGAATTTTAAAACGCTGCATATTTGAATTGTACCAATATTTAGGAACTCCAATATTTTTCAACCTCCACTATTTCTGACAAAAAAAAAATATAATTTTGAACAAAAAATATCCTTCTTAAAAAAAATATATTTACAACAAATAATTCAAAAAATATAGCAAAACGCCCACCTTTAAGTGGTCACTGAACTAATATGCAGGTGTTTGCAAACAAATTTGCCAGATGTTCAGTAGTGCATTTCATAGTACGGATTTAAAATCTTAAAGGGATGTTATTACTATCCATGTATGAGGTTAAATGCTCAGCCAGCACTGTTTTCAGATGGAAATTAAGGGTAAAATGCTTATTGGACAAAACTCAATTGGCTAAAAGGCTCACTTCAATTTCAAATTGTCAATTATTATTAGGGAATTTTCTATTAGCATAATTATCATTAATAAATGTACTATTATGATAGTGATGAACTGGAACAAGCGTACTAAAAAGAACCCTGAACGGCTAACCTGATTCGCTCTTATATTAAGTACAATGAAATTTTTAGCTCTGTTAAAGGTAAGTTTGAAGTATTTTACGTAGGTATTAGGGACCTTAGTACCTAATCATTATTATGATGTAATAAGTGACAATATTAGGTTTAGAATGTAATAAATACTATTTTGTTAAAAATATACCCCTTGTTTTACTCCCTCTGATAAACGTTGGATTTCCTTTCCAGTATCTAAATACTACCTTACAGACTTTCAACCACATTAAAATTGAGCTTGGCGCACAACTTTTGACAATTTTTTTTCAAGCTATATATATAATGTTTTCGTAAAATTTTATATATTGTGTATATTTTAATTTAAAAATCAGAATACACAACAACTGCTTTTGACCCTTTCTTGTCTAACCATAATGCCATTGAAATCGAGCTCTTGATACCAAGACGAGGGAGGTCCACCAAATATCTTGTACACTATACAATCACAAGAACTGGCATGACCCCAAGCTCTTTCAGGCCTTAATATGTTGTGACTAGGCATCATTATTTTATTGTGAGGGAAAGAGTGTGGACCTGGTATTTAATGGGTTTGCCAAGGTAATGAAAACAACGATTGCACTGGCTTTTTCAGCTGGTAAGAAGCATGCAAATCGACATTTGGCTTTGATAAAAAGTGTCAATGTATAAAAGAGAGCTAACGCTTTCTGCACAAACTCTGTAATAAGAGCTTAACCAAAAGTCAGAATTAAAAACAATACAAATTAAAACTACAAACTTCCAAACAACAAACTTTCAATACATTTATTTTAAACCTAAATAACCCAGTTCATTCCTCCTGGAAGGTTATAAATTCTTTTTGAAATTCAAATTCGAAGTCGAGTCACAGTGAAACTGTTAATTCCAATTAATTCAATATCTTTTTTAACCAGATGGCTAGCCAGATTTTGGCAGATTTGCCTGCGGTGATGAAAAATCATAGGTAGTTTCCGAGGCAGAATATTCCAGATGGTCTAAAATTTAGCTTTTAACAAGTAAGCTAGTTACAGATAAGGAATGATAATGTAGAGGAGGATGAGATTTGAAAAATCAACTGTAAAGTTATTCTGAGGAAAATGGTCTCTTCGCCACTCGTCAATATGGCTTTCGAGTCAAAAGATTAACAACCATCACCATGGTGGACATGTTAAAGTACTTGGTTGGTGCCTTTGAGCAGGTCATTATGCTGATGCAGTGTTTTATGATCTCTCGAAGGCTTTCGAACATGGTGGACAAACTTGGATTCTATGGTGTAGATGAAGTAACCTTGTGTCTGAAGCTACCTCACGGGCCGCTGACAGCATATAGTACATAACAATGAAACATCAGATATTCTTGGGGTGTAGTATGAGTTTCGCAGAGGTGAAAATATGCCTCATTTGCACCTGTACCTGTGGCTGTTTGCTGATGGAATTAATGGTATCAATACAGAGGGAGACTGGGCGCCTGGCAAATTGGTTCATGATCAATAGGTTATACCTAAACCAAAATAAAACAGTTCATATGACTGTTGAACTAAAAGCTATTCCAGAGGGTAATCAAGATGCGACAAAGTTTTTGGAGGTGTGCCTGGATCCTGTGCCGCAGTTTGATAAACATGTTGACTACATGTCAGCCTTATGAAACATATTTTTCTTTTACGTAGCCTGATTAAGTTCTTCCTTTTTCTGCTTTGCTTCAGGCCTTTCATGCTATCTATCGGTTAGTTACCTTGTATAGCATTCTTGCATGGGCGCATTCCAGCATTCCAGGTACCGTGAGAGTTCTAGCAGAAGTTTTGATGAGTTTGGGGTGCTCAGGATGCCGTCGAGGTATATTTTTTACTGCTTTCTCTTTGCCTACAGGAATGTTGCTCGCTATACTATAAACAATCATTTCCATAACTACACCACTAGGTGATGTTAGAATTGACTTCCTGAGATTACAGAGTTGTTTGTAAACTAGTACTCTCCACTCTTTTATAACAATTTACCCAAACATATAACGACGTTGGCACTACCAGGTTATAGCAATTAAGACTTCTGTTGAAAAATGCTTTCTACAGCCTGTTGTACCATTTCTCCATTTATAATTAATAACGGTAGACACAACCCAAGTTTTACTCTTCATAAGGATTGATTGTACTTCATTTCATTTAATTTCATTTAATAGTCCGCCAGATACGTAATCTATATATAGAAAAGAGTTTGTCCTGACTGACTGACTCATCATCGCAGAGCCCAAACTACAATAGCTAGAAACGTGAAATTTGGCCAACGGGTTTCTTTCATAATGTAGGCACCGGATAAGAACGGATTTTTCGAAATTCCACCGATAAGGGATAAAAAATGGGAAAATTGTTACCCGTGACCTCGAGAACTAAGGGGGCGTGGCTTCGGAGTTTGAACGGAGACTGCCCGCACCAACGAGTCGCACGCATCAACTTAAGAAAAAAAAATTAACTGCAACAATGTTTTTTTATAATGTAGGCCCCGGATACGAACGAACTTTTTGAAATTCCACCGATAAGGGGTGTTAGCGATATGATAAATATCGCATAGCGGCATAAAACTGATTACTAAATACGATTGAAAAAGTGCCTCTGTATTATTTATATTTTGGTAGACATAACAAAAAGGCGGGTCCATGCGAGACTGATACCCGAGAGGTGACACCACTCAGTCTTACCGCTCGCTCTGCATCTAACGAATTATTTTTAAGATTATTTGTGTCTTGATTTTATAATAATTATATTATATTAATCGCGCCCCTTGACCTCAAGAAAAACGGCGTGGCAATTGTGGGTTGCATGTACTATCAACGCGGCGAGGCTTCAGATTTTATTTTTGTGTATTGTGGGTTGCATGTACAATCATTGAGCCGTGGCTTCGGATTTTATTTTTGTGCATTGTGGGTTGCATTTACTATTATTGGAGGCCTTCTTCGACTTTTCTTTTATTTTCACGCGAGTAACGCCGCAGGCATTCAACTAGTAATTAATACATTAAGAAGTGACAATATTACCTTTAAAATTCAGTAAATATATATTTTCTTTAGTCTATACCGCTGCTTTTACGGCCACTGATTAAAGTTGAATTTCTTCTCCACTGCCTAAAGTGTATCTGATCGAGCCCGTGGGCTTTTAGATTAAAAACCCATCAGACAACAAAGGATTCAGTAAAGAGCCATTTAAAGTGTTTTCTTTGATAAGTACATTAAAAACCACCACAATTAAAATATATTATTCGAATTTTCGTCGCAGTCATTTATGATCGAGGCAATTAAACACTTTCACCTCAGCAGCTACATCACCTGCATCTAAACACAAGTGAAAGTCTCGAAGACTTTGATACTTACAAGACAGTTTTTAAAAATGTTAAAAAATGTAATGTAAAAATCATAAGTAGCAATGGCTCTAATTTAGTTATTTTCAGTAAACTAAATAACTGGTGATATATTTAATTTTATCAAGCCCATATGAATATCACACCACTGTTTTATAATCAATAAAAACTAAATCTAAGGTCATTTTTGTGCATTCGCTTTCAATTTAATTCAGCACATTATAATATCGAATGTGTTTCAAAACTTCTGTATATAATGTGCCAATGCATAGTAATGGCGTTTACTTTGGTAAAAGATATCTATTTTCCCGAGAGAGATTGAAACGGAACTATTATGTATTCTGTCTTCGTTATTTCAATAGAGATAGATTGCATTTTGATTACTTAAAGGACAGGGTGTGGATTATCTGGATAACAGTTACATTAACAGCTTTCTGGGGAGATTGATAGACAGTATTAGTATGGCTTTTTCGACCATTGTTTTTTATTTTATATTAGCTTTGTTTTCGGGTCCAATTCCGAACCGGTTCAGGGACTATTCGCATGCGCAATATAAACACGAGCGTTCGCGGTGACACAATTCTGAATTTTTAGTAACAGTTCAACGTTCGCGGATAACATCGGATTGGTTCGTTACTGATTCAGAATCAGTTCTCGTAGTCCCCGGATTTTTGATGGTATTAAAAGTTCAGTTCTGCCACCATTTATCCTCTAGCGATGAGGATATGGAAGAGTTGTTAGCACTTATAGCACTAAAAGCGTTGCATATTTTAAGGAAGTTGTACCCCAGTTTAGTGATGTCCAATATATAGAGCATTTTCGTCTAACCCGTGAAATGTCAAAAGAATTAGCAAATCGATTTGCTGATTCTGAGTACTACAAATGGCAAGAAGGAGATTCAGAAAAAGTAACCCCACTTAAATATATTGTTTTTTTGTGGTTTGTTGCTAATGAGGCAACGTTTTAGACAGATTTATCATCACTAAGAGCACCCTATTCAAAATTGTTAAAAGAGTTACATATTTCTTAAGCATTTTATCTCCGCAAGTAATAAAATGGCCAACTGATTTGGAAAAAGAAGAGATTGCGGCACATTTTCAGGACAACAATTTTCCTGGTGTCATTGGTATAATCGATGGTACTCACATAAAAATTGATAAGCCTGCAGAAGATCATGACTCTTATCTAAACAGAAAACATTTTTATTTAATACAGGTAATAAGTACGACTAATTTATATACGGAGATTTTTGAAACAGATAACAAAAAATGAAAGTACATAGGAAATATACATTTTAGTTTTTTGTTATATATATTTTTGTCAACTAAGAAATTTAAATGAATCTATAAAACAGAACATACAATCCTTATGCTTCAGGCTCAAGTTGTGTGTGATCACAGAAGAAGAATTCGTGACATCTTTGTTGGGTATCCTGGGTCTGTCCACGACAGTCGAGTTTTGAGAAGTTTCCCTTTATTTGCAACCCTGCCAGAAAAATTTGGAGAGTCATACCTTCTTGGTGACAGTGGTTACCCTTGTCTAAGAAATTTGTTGACACCGTTCAGGGACAATGGACATTTAAGCAGACGCCAGAGAAATTACAATTATGTACTTTCAACCAATAGATACATAATTGAACATTGCTTCGGCATTATGAAGTAAAAGTTTCGGCAACTTTATCATATTAAGTTAAAAGACATTGAGTTGATTGGTCATTTTGTCAGGGCATGTGCTGTTTTGCATAATATATCACTGGATGTTGATTTTCATGTATGTTTGTTTATGATGACAGAAATGGTGTAGCCATTCGAAACGAGGTATTAAATAAGTTACCTTTGTAATTTAATAAAGAACTGAAAATCTGCATTTTTCACTTTACTGTGTCACCAAAATATTATTAATAGTTAAGAATTAATTAATAAATAAAATTTTTTATAAAAAAGTCTTTTTATTTTTTGTTATATTTCAATTTATTAAAAAATGATAATACTGTAAAAACAAGAAAAGAAATTTTATTTTTCAAAAATAACATAATATATCAAAATAACAAATTCTAAATGAACATAAATTCAAAATTCTCAGTGAAATAAAACAGTTAAAAAATAAACAGTTATGCTTACCTATCTAAATATTTAATACAACACACACACATATTCAGTATTCAAATATGTACAAAACAAAGTAGGTACTCTAACAGAAATAAAATAAAATTCTGAATAAAAAATACTTAAAATAAATATATAATTCTAATCGGATGGAATGTCCACAGCATCACAAAGCAGTTGAAGGAATATAACAATTGTTCTCTAAAAACTTTTCTAGTAAAACATTGTTTTTTTTCTTCAATTTCTAACCATTTTTTTATAGTATTCCTTTCGATCAGTTCTGATTTCCTTAAAATATTATATTTCAGTCTTTTGTTTTCATTAGGATTTTTTGGTGATTTCACAGCCTTTCGTTTTATCCGTAAAGAAACAGTGGAGGTAAAAGTTTTGACCATTTATATTTCACTAGACTCTATAGGAATTTCAATTTCTACTACTTGTCTGAATGTTCCTGGAGCAACGTCTGAATCTGCCACCTCTAGATTTTGCCTAGATGAATCCAGAGGATCTACCGTATCAGATGATAACAATAAGATGGGGTTAATATTTTTCTTTTGACCTAGTATAATATGCATTACATCTGCATATTTAAATACCTTTCTTCCCCTTCCAGTTAGTCTTGAATTATCTAAATATTTTTTGTAATTTCTTTCCAAAACCTTCCATCTTTTTTTGCAATTACTTGCTGATATTTTTGTTTTGGTAAGATTTGCCATTTCGTTTGCAATTTCACTGAACATTTTCTTATCATTCACATATTTTTTATCTTCAATGAACCCACCTGGTCGCGGTGCTGTTTGTAAAGGTCCAAAAAAGTCAAGGTATTTTGATAAGTCCATCTATGACCCTACTCTTCTGCATTGGTTTGATGGAATATCCAAAAATTCGCCTAATGCCTCTATAAATATTATTTCAAATTAAGAATCAATTTGAAATGAGTATATTACATAGTAGTTCTTACCACGTGCGGAATTATCCATTATTTATGATGGTGTATTTTATTTCTCCTGTGGCAACAGTAACAAAAACAAAGTAAAACTTTTATATAAAACGGTAAATATAAAAACAAATCCGGTAAAGTTAGGTTAAGTTAAACAGTCAGCTGTTGGAGAAATTCGATTGAGGTCCGCCTCGTTCGCGGTAAATAAAAATCCGGAATCGGTATATAATTACCCATGCGCCTTAAGACAATCCTGACCGGTTCAGTTCTAGTTCCAAGTTGCTCTAAACGTAACTCGCGAACAAAGCTATTGTTTTAAAGTTAAGTGATTACAGTAATAATTAAGTCAGTTTACAGGTTTTAGTCACGTTAACTCTGTATTATTAATAAAAAAATCATATTAATTTGAATAGGATCTTCAATAAATTTAAATTAGGGTGACGTTTCGTAGTATGTTTTTTACTTTACTCGGGACGTAGTCATATTTTGGATATTATCATAGATTTCATAAAACTGGGTATTAAGCTTTCTAAGTGAAAATTTCTAATCTCTGAACATTTTTTATGTCATTAGTATAATGGTTCACATGATTTTGTCACAAGGTTTTGTCACGTATTATTAAGACTAAACAGTGAAGATCATGAATCAGAGCCAGATCTGAGAAGTTGTTGAACAGTAAATCAAAAAGAGAAAGCAGTTTTCCATAATCTCGAGGCAAGCCCCTATCTTCCCTAAATAAAGGAACTTCGAATTATATCGCGACTCGCTATAATTCGATTTTGTGTTTTTTCAAAATTTTTATTCGGAGTAATATAAGCGAGCTGCTTGAGTCCTCATGTGAATTATGTATTAAGATAAAGCTCCATGGTCTATTCATTTATTGGGATAAACAGTCTCCTAATATTACCTAGGAATCATGTTAAAGTGTACTAGAGCACCACAAGTAGATTTTTAATTTTCAATAGTATCATCAGCAACTCCAAATCAAGCTATCCAATAAAAATCCCAAATGAAAATAGTAATCTTAAGTAATGTTCAACAATTTCCATCTATACAGGCTTCTTGATTGCCGATGTTTCATATATTATTATAGTATTTTAAGCCTGTAATGTGGCTGCTAATTTTCCTTATTTTCTTTTCTAAAAGATGAAATACATTTTAAATCAAGATGAATTTTATTATAGGTCTAATAAATAAACGCAATAGCTGAAACTCCTGTTAAATACAGTTGCTTTATAACGAAAATGGGTTATGAGGTATATATTTCTTAAGTTCAAATCATGAATATCATACCTAAACTTAATATTCTAATAGCTAAATATAATCGGAGTATTTTGTAAAGATAATTTTATTGAAGATGATGAGACTATGAAGTAACCTCCTTTTAGTTATATATAATTATTTCATTGCGCCCATTCCACTACTCACCCCTCTATCAAATGTCCTCATTCCATTTATAAATTTTAAATAACAGTCTTAAATATCTTGAACCCTGAGGTTTGGATCTCCTGCAAATAGTGTTTTTCTTCTTTAATTTGTCAAATTAAACCCGAAAAACATCACTTCATGCCCATACTCTTCTAATTTTCGTCGTGAATAACTTGGTAGGAGGAACGGATGATATACAACATCACAATAAGTAAAATGACACAAGACTATCACATAAAACTTCCTTTAGATCTTTACTTAATACTCAATATAAATAAATTAAATAAATAAATAATCCTCCCCATCCACCCTAACAGTTTGGGATCTGTTTTCCAAATAAGATTTTAATAGTGTAATAGTATCCTGGCTAAAGTTATAGTATGGCAGCTTACCAAGCAACAGATCATGAGACACACAGTCAAATGCCTTGTTCAAGTCGCAAAAAAGAACACCATTAAATTCGCGATTATATTAAGGAGCTGCCTCTGACTTTACAGTTGCTTCAGGTCAATAAATGCTTTGTTTATACATTGATCAATATGCTCA
Organism: Anthonomus grandis grandis; assembly: GCF_022605725.1. Lineage (NCBI taxonomy): Eukaryota > Metazoa > Arthropoda > Insecta > Coleoptera > Curculionidae > Anthonomus > Anthonomus grandis. The sequence continues at coordinate 23,630,731 of NC_065555.1, forward strand.
TTAAACTTTAATTTAACATCGAAAAATATTCTAATTTTTAGCCACTATCCTACATTTAATTAGTTTACCATTCACATTAATCCGAATAAATTTCTTGACGGTGTTCCTAGACCGCATCCTACCAAAAAGCAGAAGTATACATTTGCGTGAGTTTAGTCTTAAACAGTGGTCATTTGAAGCCTTTTCAAGTGAGTTGAGGTCATAAGACATCTTATAATTAGCTTCGAAGGTATTTTCAGGAGGATGTGAGAAATAAATTTAAGTACTATCAGCATATACGGTGCGTCCAAAAAGTCTGAAAACATACCTTTTACAGGCAAAAGAATTACCTGGTTGAAAGACGGTCTGACACATCAATTTTCTCATAGATCTCATAAAGATCCTAGATGAACTGGTAAAGGCGGGCTGTAGCATTCAGCTTGTCTAGGTGTCGGGGTACTCAGACCTTGCTGGAAACGGGAAAGCGGAGTCCCTTGCTAGACCTGGATCTGCAAAACAACCGCTGCAGCCTGAACCCATAATCAGTATAGCTAAATGCGTAGCAGCAGCATCAATGAAGAGTCTGGTGGACAAGTGGACCCTCCGAAGATGGATTGAGGCACCTGGCATGAAACGGTCTAAGGCACACATAGACGAGCCCTCTATCTGGCTCACCAGAAATCTACTGTGTTTAAAAAGACGTCAAAGCGACTGATGGGTTTTTTGATCGGACACATTTTCAGGCGCCATCTGCACACTATCGGCATAACCCGGAATGCCGGTGGTATTAGGAGAAGCACGGAACTGCAGAACACGTTATCGAGGAGTGCCCAGCACTCGCACCCGCTAGTTTTAAGTTCTTAGATAACACCTACAGTGGACCAAGCGACTTTAAGTCCTTCAAACCAGAGAGCCTTATTAGTCAATCCAAGGCTATTGATCTCTGGTAATCCTCGATGGGGCACGACGGGTTCGTCAGGAGACCTATCTACATACCTACTTATAATTATACTACATATCAATCAATCAAATCAAGTGGCCCGCATTCAAAATTTTAGGCTTGTAGTGTATTTTAGCATGTAGAATTTTATAGCAACTCTCACCCTAACTCGTACTACTGACCCAGTTTTGCGTATGTTCCAACTGATGAAAATCGATACAAAGGTTCGAGGTCATTTCAAGTTTTAGCGTTGTGATATACTGATATGCTTGTTATCATCAACATTTTTCCTTAAAAATCCTTTTAAAATCCAGTTATAAAAGCAAAATTTGATTTTTCAGTCACATTTCACGTTTTCTCGAAACTTCTTTTGTACAAAACTCTCATGGTTGAGGTAAGTCTCTTTATCTATTTTTGTTTAAAACCTCTTTTTTTCGTCCATAAAACTGGTGACTATAAGAAGGCTTTTGTCCTTCCAGGATTTTTTTGTTTATTGTAAAAATTTTCAGAGTGGAATGTTGACCTGATCTCAGCTGATTTTTCAACTTGAACTTTTGCTACTCGCTAAATTACTTGTTGACTGATTTTGTCTTGGATCACTGAATGCTGAGAACTATATCCTGGTTTAACTCATGTAACTGACTAAAACTCAGCTACCCCATACGAAGCGAGCACATGGTATTCACCTGGTTCTAATCGGAGGATTTTTAAGGCGAGTTATTATTTCTTTTATATTATGATTCTGTTTAAAAGCATTATTCACCCATTTATTTAATAGTCACTCTTGGAGTGGTGCTTGCGCGAAGATATTTGTGGGCATTTATTTTGAATCGCTGTAGGTTGTATGCGTCGGGAAATATGTGAGATGGAAGCCCGTTCCACAAAGAAGATGTTCTCCAGATGAATCAGTCCCGATACAGCGACGTCCTTGGGGTAGGCAGGTGGACTCGATGTTGATGAGCCGCAACTGCTACACGCGTCCTTCTTGCCGGAACAGCCCTGGGTGGAATCAGGCCTGCCAGCTCAGAGGAGCACTTGCCGTGATAATAACGGTAGAATAAACAGAGATCAGCCACCTTTCTCCTGTGCTCCAGACTATCCAGACTCTTTGTCAGTTCTGGTTTGTCGATAAGACGAATAGCTCTCTTCTGTATAGAATCCAGCAGGTTTAAACTATGCTTGGGTGCAGAGCTTCAGACATGCGAGCAATACTCGAGGGAAGGGCGTATTTGAGTCTTATAAAGAGTCAGCAGCTGTTCTGGTGTATACAGTTTTTTCGTTGTGAAAAGCTCTCCGAGTTTTTTGGAAGCCGCCCTGGCGACCTCGGCAACGTGGTCATGCCAGGACAGACTGTCAATGACCTCGACTCCTAGAAGATGTAAAAATGATTTCATTGGCAATGTTTTCCCTGCCATAACTAGCTCAGGGCCACCAAGGTTAGTCTTCATCGTAAATACTGCAGCCTGCGTTTTTTTAGCGTTAAAATTGACCAGATTGTTACCGCCCCACTCCAAGATTGCTCTAATATCGTTGTTGGTTGAAGCTACTTGTTGCTGCCTAAGATTCTGAGAACTTGCGGCTGTCGTTGGTTTGGCGGACTTAAATGTGGAAATAAGTGTGCTATCGTCCGCAAAGCTGTAGATTGGATTGACAGTGGTTCCTAGCAAATCGTTGATATATATCAAGAAAAGGGTGGGGGATAGAATGCACCCTTGAGGGACTCCAGCGTTAATGTTAAATTTGTCGGAGAGGTATCCATCGACGGCTACTTGGATTGTTCGTTGTTCAAGAAAACTTTTGATCCAATTCAATAATGAGTTTTGTATGCCGATTTAGGCGAGAAATGTCAAGAGCGACTGAGCGGGACTCGCCGTGCTTCTCCATGGCCTCCGTCCACAAGTGTGTGACGTAAGCCAGAAGATCGCCGGTGGATCTAAGCTTTCGGAAGCCGTATTGATGATCGCTGATTAGTCCAGATGATTCCAGATATCTTAACAGTTGTTGGTTGACTGCTTTCTCCATAATCTTCGATATTACTGGAACTAGTGCAATCGGGAGGTAATTGGAGGACATCGTCTTCTTACCCTTTTTGGGTACAGCTTGCACTCGAGCAGTTTTCCAGCTTGTTGGAAATTGGCCCTGCTTATACGATGCCGTGAACAGTCTACATAAGGGAGGAGTCAATTCGTCTGCACAACGTTTTAGTATTAGGGCTGGAATTCTATCGGGTCCAGAAGCTTTGTGGGTGTCTACGCTTTTAAGAATTGTATTTATAATTCGTTGGGGAAACGAAATTTCTCCTATCGATGAATTCACCCTTGGCAAATATGGCGGTGTTTTGCCTTGCGAGTGCAGAGTAGAATTGGACGCGAAGAGTTTACCCAGTAAGTTGGCTTTTTCCCTTGCTGTTACCGCGATAGAACCATCATCTGCTGTTAGGGGTAGTAAGGCCGACTTAGCAAATCCTTGACTAACGGCTTTCGATACCGACCAGAAAGATCTTGTTCCATTTGGGCAGTTTAGCAGTTTGTTTTTGATCCTGTTGTTGTGACTCTCTTTGCATTCATCAATAATTCGCTTGCAGCTATTTCTGGAGGCTAAAAAGTTCCTCCGATTTTCGATGGAAGGATGTTGACGCCATTTGCGATATGCTGCGTTTTTAGTGTTTACTGCCTTTTTGCAATTCAGGTTGAACCATTGCTTGTTGTTTGATCCGCATTTAGTAGAAAAAGGGATATAAGCTTCCATTCCTGCCAAGATCGTCTCTGGAATTTGGTTTGCACATTCTGAGATGTTACTGATTCTAAAGCAGACTTCTTTCCAAGGGAATGAGCGATAAAATTCCCGAAGATGGTTCCACTCTGCTGATTTATAGTGCCATATCTTCCGCGGCATCGGAGGATCCTGCGTTTTAACCTCCAACTGGCAAGAGACTGTTATCAATTTGTGGTCCGATGTTCCTAGGGGGGCATGTACTTATACAGTGTACGAGTCAGGGTCTGAAGCCAAGACCAGATCTAGGAGACTCGCGAACTCGCCGTCTCGATCGGGGATTCTGGTAGGTTCCTCCATAAGCTGCGTAAGCCCGCATATGGTGGCAAATAGCTCAGCTTCTCGTCCTTCACCGTCGTTCTTGTTGCAGAAGCGCAGCCAGTTGATATTGTGAACGTTAAAATCACCCATGACGATGATTTCTGCGCTTGGGTAGTCAATTTGCAGATGGTTAATGCAATCAACCAGGTCGTCTATATTGGGTCTCGCTTGGTGGTCTGTAGATACAGCAGATAAACTTCGTGGCACCACTGGCTATTATTTTCAACCACATGACGTCGAAGTCCACAGGTTCAAGCGTTTCCTCCCGCTGGCAACTCAAATCGTTCTTGATAAATACTGCCAATCCAAAGTGACTTGCCTTATAATTAAAAAGTATCAAAACTGGATTAGGTATGTTCATTCTTACTGGGAGAGAAAAGAACAGTGGTGCTTGGTTTATCGCGATGCCACCACGCATGGACATCAGACAAACAACTTCGCAGAAATTAGTGTTCGACTTTTTAAAGATATCGTCCTTTCACGAAATAAAGCGTATAATGTTATAGCACTTATAAATTTTACTGTTACTTGCATGGAGGAGTATTATCAAAAAAGAATTAGAAATTTCGCAATGTAATGTAGTATGAAGTAATTTTAATATAAATAAAATCATCCGGTATATTATTAGAATTAATTAATATGCTAGGGTAATTGTTATCGTTATAGTTTTATGCAAATTTACACAAATTATTTATACAAATTTTATGCAATTCTGCAAAGTAAGCAAGTGCGATGTCCGGTCAATATACGACCCATATTGTGATTAGAATAGTTCAATAAACTATGTAGAAAGGTTGAATTTTGACTATTATTAATGGCCTCTAAAAACGAACCTAAGACCTGAGTTATTACATGGCGATCCTGCTTAAAAGGCCAAATTACTACAATATTTTAAATTAAAATACCTACTGAAGAATAATTAGTAAAGAAGATGGGAAAATCACAGTCGAAAGTTGATGAGACAGTTGTAATTGCCCAATCCGCATCTGGTGATGCCACTACTAAAAACTCGAGCCAGGCATTCTCTTTGACAGACACCTTATTAATCGTACTTGTTGCTGTAGCTCTAACAGTACTGTTGTATTTTATTATTAAAAAGTACAAGAAAAATATGAGAAGAACCATCAGAAGAGAAATTGCAAAAGAAGAATTGAGACGCTCAAGAAATAATATTATGGAAGAGGACCAATAATTTTTTTGTTTTAGGTTTTTTTTTTAGGTTATTGCTGGTTAAAAATTGTATAAAAAGGACAAAAAATTGTGGATAAACTGATGTGACTAGAAGTTAAAAGTATAATAATAAGGTCGTAAAAATATATACATACATATAAATATGAAGAATAAGCGCTGTAAGTAACTGTTTAAATTTATATTTTCATTGTTTGTTTTGTTAGTTGCTTTAAGTATACTTTAAGGAAGATATGGACCCTTAAACCAAGAACTAGGTATCATTTAAAAATTATTTTATATGATAAATTTACAACTTCCTATTTTTGGGGTAATACTTAATGGGGGATAATAAGTTACAGGAACACTTAAATGCCTTAGAAACAATTAGAGGGTATATTGTGAAATTAAATTATGAGCGACGAAAAACTCCAATTCTAGACCAAAAGATTAATGAGGCTGATGTAGTTTATACACAAGTGAAAAGTGAAATATCTTTAATAAATGAAAAAATAAAAAGTAAAGAATTAGACGACTCTGAAATTTTTATTGTTAAAGAACTTAATTCTAAAATAAACAAAATATATAACGAGATTCGAAGTTTTCAAAATAAAGACACAAATAAAACGAATACCAATATGGCTTCCTTTGACCTTAAAGTTGCTGTAAGTTTGCTACCTATAATGGATGAAACCGAAGGTACCACGTTAAAATTAATCGATGCCATTGAACTCTATGATTCTATGTTAAATGCAGAGGGTAAATCCTTGTTAATAACATTTGTTCTTAAAACTAGGTTGTCAAATAGCGCAAAACTAAGACTCAATACCAGTTATAACTCCATAAGGGATCTAATATCTGACATTAAATTGAATTTTTTAACAGTAAAATCTGACAGTGCTTTACAAATGAAGCTTTTTAATTCTAAACAAGGCGATAAGTCCATTGAAGATTTTGTAAAAGAATTGGAAGACCTTTTTGTTAATTTAACAATATCGCAGGCTAGAAGTGATGAAAATGCTTACGCTGTTTTAAAGCCAATTAACGAAAGATTAGCTATAAAACGCTTCACAGACGGGTTGCGTGATCCAAGATTAGGTACAATATTAGCTTCTCGAAATTTTTCTAAGTTAAAAGATGCTGTTAGAGTAGCTCAAGACGAAGAAACGACTTTTTTTAGAGGTAATCCCCAAATCTTTAACGCCTTTAGAGGAAGAGGAAGATTTTTAAGAAGTTCTTCTCACAATAGGGGTTCTCGATTAAACAATAATTATTATAGAAACAACAATTTTTCAAGTCAAAATAATAATTATCATAACAATAATTATCATCATAATAGTAATTCCAACAACAGAAATTTTCAAAACAATCAGCGGTTTCAGCGGAATTCTCGCGGACGGTTTAATAACCGAGGAAACCATGGTTCGCGTTTTTCGCCGTCAGGTAGCACCATAATATTAACACTTTTCATCAGAGTAACTTAGATCAAGAAAATGTGCAACCTTGCTCTACTAGTAAATTAGAATCAGCACCGACAAATAATTTTTTTCGTTCCTAATACGGAAAATGATGAAATATTTACTTATTCTAATTCTTATATAAACATCGTTAATTTTACAATATTTAATAAAAACGTAAACTTTTTAATCGATTCAGGCGCGACATTGTGTGCCATAAAATCGGAGGTTTTAAATTCACAATTACACTTACATAGCGATAGTATAGAAATTAAAGGAGTTGGTGGAACAATTACGTCAACAGGCTATGTTTATCTTAAATTACATGCAGGCGGTATTACATTCGAAGAAAAATTTTACGTTTTTGATTCTCTTACTTGCTCTAGTGATGCAATTATAGGAGAAAATTTTCTAAGAAAATATAAGAGTATTTTAGACTACGAAAAGAATACATTAACTTTAACAAAATATAATACTAACGTTGTCTTACCCTTCAAGCCTACGTGTTATGATAATGTTTTGACTCTGTCTCCACGATGTGAAACAATTTCTTATGTATCTGTTGGTTTTACAGAAGAATATGTGGTTTTACCTGGAGAATTGTGTCAAGGTGTTTTTATAGCGGGCATGATTGTAAAACCTAAAGATGGAAAAATACCTGTAAAAATTTTAAACACTAGGGAAACTGAGGTTTCTCTAAAAAATTGTGTTCCTAGAGTAAAAAAGTTAAGCAACTATGAATTTTGCAAATTTTCAACAAATGACATATCGGTGAATCGTGTGAAAAAACTGTTCGACTTGCTAAAATTAAGTTATTTAGATCCAAATGATCAAAATGCAATAGAAAGTATTTGTGCTAAATATGCAGATATTTTTCACATGCCAGGCGATAAGTTAACTGTCACAAATGTTTATAAAGAATCGATTCACTTAAAAAATAATGCCACACCTTCTTATGTTAAACCAAATAGATTACCTTTTTCACAAAAAGATGAAATACATAAAAAAGTAACTAAAATGTGCCAAGATGGTATAGTTGAAAGGGCACAAAGTGAATGGAATTCTCCAGTTTTATTGGTTCCAAAAAAAGGGTTAAATGAAGATTCAACTAGGCTAGTTGTAGACTATAGGTTAGTAAATCAGCAAATTCAAGACCAAAAACATCCCCTTCCAAGTATTACTGACATTTTTGATTCATTAGGAGGAGCTGTTTATTTTTCCCACTTGGATCTTAGTCAAGGTTACTACCAGGTAAAGTTAGATAAGAAAAGTAGGAAATATACAGCTTTTACTACTGATCGGGGGCAATGGCAGATGAAAAGATTACCGATGGGATTAAAAATTAGTCCAAGCGTATTTTCAAGACTCATGACAGTTGCTATGTCAGGTTTGAATTATGAAAGCTGTTTTATCTATTTAGATGACCTAATAGTTTTTGGGAGAAATCTTGTAGATCATAATAAAAATCTAATTGCTGTTTTTAATAGGCTTCGTAAAACTAATTTAAAACTTAATCCCTTAAAATGTGAATTCCTAAAAAAATAAATTCTATACCTTGGACATATTATTTCTGAAAAAGGAATTTTACCTGATAATGATAAAGTTAAAGCTCTTAATGAATATCCCAGGCCCACTAATACAAATGAAGTTAAAAGATTTGTAGCTTTCGCAAATTATTGTAGAAAATTTATTCCGCATTTTGCTGAAAAAACTATACCTTTAAATAAAATGTGTAGAAAATACGCTACTTTTGACTGGTCTAATGAATGTGAGAAATCATTTTTGTTTCTCAAGAACGCTCTTAGCTGTCCGCCAGTTTTAGACTATCCGGATTTTTCAGGAAACAGCGAGTTTATACTTCGAACCGATGCTTCTAATATAGCAATAGGAGCAACTCTTTCAAATGTAAATAATAAACCGGTTGCATATGCCAGTAGAAGTTTAAATAAGGCTGAACTGAATTATCCTACGATAGAAAAAGAACTGCTAGCTATTTACTGGGCTATAAAATATTTTAGACCGTATTTATTTGGTCGACGTTTTAAAATTTTAACAGATCATAGACCCTTAGTATATCTTTTTAATATGACTGATCGCTCGAGCCGTTTAACAAAGTTTAGATTGGTATTAGAAGAATATAATTTTTATATAGAGTATGTTAAAGGCGCAGAAAACGTTATGGCTGACGCTTTGTCAAGAATAATTTTAACTTCTGAAGATTTAAAAAATATGAATAAAAAGGTCATTTCTGTTATAACGAGAGCACAATGCGCAAGAGCAAATTCAAATTCCCATAATTTCAATAATAATGAATTAGATACGACTACAAATAATTGGCCTGATCAACCAGATATTGTAGGAGTTTTAAAAAGACCTAAAAATAGTATTGAATTAATACCGACGTCCTTACAAAATATAAATCAGCTTAGAAATCATATAACACTAAGCTCAGGGGAATTTTATTTTGTTCCTACGCACGCTGCTATTTATCTTAATCAAAATACTCGATCGACATTTGCGCGAGACGAAATGTTGAGAGATTTGATTAATATTAGTAATAAGTCAGATATTCGCGAATTAGTTATAATAAAGAATAAAAGTAATGCGCTTATAATAGAAGACATACTAAAGAAAGTAAAAGATAAAAGTTGGACCGGTCCCCGTATATATGTAATTCGAGGCGTAAGAAAAATTGTCGACAATGATGAAAAACGAATAATACTAAATGACTTTTATTTACTTCCCATGAGCGGTCATGCAGGTATTAATAGAATGGTAAATAATTTAAAAAGATACTACTACTGGTCAGGTATGTATAAAGATGTTCAAACTTTTGTAAAAAGATGCGATAGTTGAAAATGAAACATTCTAATCACTATACTAAAGAGCCTATGGTAATCACGACTACTGCTAATTTTGCATTTCAAAAGGTATTTTTAGATTTGGTAGGCCCATTGCCAACAGATATTAATGGATTCTCATATATTTTGACTCTTCAATGCGATTTGACAAAATTTGTTGAGGCATATCCATTAAAACCTAAAGACGCAATAAGTGTTGCTAAAAGTTTTGTAAATAATTTTATTCTTAGGTACGGTATACCGACAGAAATTGCTACTGACCGAGGTACCGAGTTTATCTCATCCATAATGACTGAAATTGCTAATATTTTAAAAATTAATCAAATTCAGTCGACGGCTTATCACCATGAGAGTATAGGCGCGTTGGAAAATTCACATAAAGTTTTGGGGGCATATCTTAGAACACAAACAATCGATAATACCACTGCTTGGAATGAATGGATTCCATACTGGTGTTTCTCTTATAACACGACTGTACATTCGGAAACTAAATATACCCCGTTTGAATTGGTATTTGGAAGAAAATGTCACATACCAAGTAACTTAAATAACGAAATTGACCCTATTTATAATTTTGACAACTACCCCATAGAACTAAAATACAGGCTTCAAAAAGCATACGAAGATGCAAGAAAAAACTTAAATATTTCCAAGTCAAAGCGGAAAGAAGTGTATGATAAAAATAAAAATCCCATAACGTATAAGAAAGGAGATAAAATTTTACTTAAAAACGAGACAGGGGATAAACTCTCTAACCCTTGTTTTTTGGGTCCATATTTAGTAATAGAGGATTTGTCTCCAAATGTAAAAATTATAAGAAATAATAAAGAGACGATCGTACATAAAAATAGAACAAAACTTTACTTTGTGTAGTTTAAATTTTTAGGATATATACATATATTTAATAATTATATAGTTGATAATATATTCTGTATAATAATAATAATTAATATTAAGGGGCCCCTGACTATTTAGTAAGTACTAAGTTATGGATTGTATCTTATTAGTGCTATTGGTATTTTAGTAATAATGTATATCATAATATGAGTATTAAATTTTTTTTTTCTTCTTCTTAGGTTAATAATAATAAATAAATAACTCCAATCGAATTTGAAAGAATTTGTTATTCGGTGACTAAAAATTCTTTTAAATATCGGGGGGAGGTGTAATGTAGTATGAAGTAATTTTAATATAAATAAAATCATCCGGTATATTATTAGAATTAATTAATATGCTAGGGTAATTGTTATCGTTATAGTTTTATGCAATTCTGCAAAGTAAGCAAGTGCGATGTCCGGTCAATATACGACCCATATTGTGATTAGAATAGTTCAATAAACTATGTAGAAAGGTTGAATTTTGACTATTATTAATGGCCTCTAAAAACGAACCTAAGACCTGAGTTATTACAGCAAATTCAAGAAATGCTGGGCCTAGATTATTACTAAAAAATTTACTGAATAAAACAAATAATTTAAAAAAGGAGGACATCGTGTACCTAGGCCAAAAGTTATACAAAGTTCCTAGCACGACCAAAAAAGGAGAATCTTATTTTGTTGATGGAAACTTTGGCACTTGTACATGTTTTGTCGGAAAATTAGGGAAATTCTGCAAGCATTTAGTATATTAGTATATTTTTATTTTGATGACCAAATAGTTAATGCTCCTGCCATAACAATGGAATCTCGTTACCTAATGGCAAAATTGGCCTTTGCAGAAAATGTGCCTCCAATATCCTTTTGTATGCCATTGCTAACATCTAATGAGCTTAAAACCAACACCGAAGAAGAACACAATTTAATATCTGATTGTTTAATGGAAAAGCCATTGTCAAATGAAATGGAAAGCCTGCCTTCAACTTCAAGGAGTTTAAAAAAAAATGATCATGCAGATTCCAATGAAGACATCCGGACATTTTTTCGCTAATGGCAAAACACCATAAAGATTTTGGTACCTCGTCTTCCACAAAAAAAAAGTTTTGCAGAGACTAAAATCTATTAAGACCAAGACATCATGGGAATCATTTCTTTTCACAGCTGGAAGTTCTTTGGCACTAAGTCATCGATCTAATTTAAATATTAAAATCCAACCTACATCAGTAAGTAGAAGAAAAGTGGAAATCACGAGGGGTTCCAAAAGACTTCCTAGTGGCCGTCCTGCCAAAGGTGAACTTCATCAAAAAAAAAGAAAAAGAAATTAGGCAAAAAATGTGTCACAAAATCGTCTAAATGCGAAAAGTCATGGTATCAGCCATTAATAAGGTACCATTTATGCTACTTGAAAGATTTGGTTAAACGCAGAATCTCCGTATTGGCAAGTGCCGATCATGTGATTAACCGAATCTCCCAATCTCTCTAGCACTAATGGCACCTTAGATTTTAATAAAAACTGTATGCCAAATAATAAATTATGTCTATTATTTGTCTGACTATTAATATAACTTGGATTCGTCCATTTTGTTTGTTTGTTTTATAATTAAATATTAATATATCATTTTAAACCTTATTGTAGCTTTTTGTATCTACTATCTACCATAATGCAAGCTTTTCTGCGGCCACTTTCTCTATATTTCGTCAAGTTTTTTTTAAATACCAAACATAATATATAGTATACATAAATAGATAATAATAAATGCTTTTTTAACCAATTTCTACTGGATAATTATCATAATAGTACCTACATATTTTTCTTACATAATAGGAAGAAAAAAGAAAATAGTCCTGAGAAAAAAACTAATAAAACATAGCTTAAATTTGAAATTATACTAATCGGCTATATTTTAACAACCTTTACAAGACGTTTATCAACAATCTCAACATTCCACTCTGAATTTTGGCACCGCTTTGACATTCCACTCTGTGTTTTAGCACCGCCAAAACATTCCGCTATATTATTCGGCACCGTACTTGGGTTATTGCTTGGCGGCATCAAGATTTATTCAAATCAACCAATCAGAATAAAGACGGGTGCCGAATCCTATAGTGGAATGTTAATATGCTTCCCGGTTATAGATGTTTATATTAAACCCGCCAAAACCAAGAAGATTCTTGGAAGGCAAAAGATCTGTAATTAGTACATTCAAACTCGGTGGTCTATGAAATATTCCTATCGTTTTTAGAATGCAATTGATTTTAAACCGTATCCATAGTTGTTCAATAAAATTGCATTAAAAGTCATTTAAAATAGGATGTTTTGGTATATCCCTTATATACACTAGAATGGCACCTTTTCTACGTACGGTGTCATCGCACCTTGCCAAACGGTAATTTTAATTTAATTTTAAAACCGTTTCTGCGATGGCAAAAATATTAGATTTATTTCGTAGGATATAATCTTTAATATGTTGAAATTTAGGAATAAGAGATCTGACATTTACATGATCAATTTTTATAATAGTATTATTTCGGTTTAAAGCGATCAAGAATATTTTAATACAATAATAATTGAAACACCTTTATCGTTAATTAATAAAACACCATTACCACAAATTGATTAATTATCATAAGTAATATGAAATAAAGTGCTATTTATTTTTACTTTATTTTTAAAACATCATTACTAAATTGCTTACCAAATATTATTAATTTCTTTGCACTTACAGGTAAAACACAAGTTATTCTAACCTAGCTTCGGAAGTTCTAACCCGATATATATTTTGATTTTCCGTCCCGTCCATACTACAATTAGGGACCAGAGCGTCCCATATTTAACACACGATCCATTTTTGGACGAAAATTATCATTATTCCATCTACTTCCGCGTGCTATTATTATTTCTATATGCTATTTTTAATGTCATTAGGTACATTAAATCGATTGCGTTTAAGTGTATAATTAAATTGTTTTATATTATCACGGAAATAACTTTAATATTGGTTATGCCTATTCAACTGACATAAAAACTAAACTGTACACGCATGCGATTTCTCTCAAGAAGACCTCTTTCTTAAAATCACAATACCAATGTTCATAACCTAAAATACAATAAAGCGAGGACCATAAAATCTATAAATTTAAAATTTTAATTAAGTTTTTCAAAAAGGTTTTTGCAATTGTAGATATTTGGCAAGAGATCAAGTTCTATAGGCATAGGCAATATACAGATTTCTGTGAATCGAGTATTTTGTATGACAAAGAAATTACATATTTCGGAACAATTTTCGATGCCAATCTGAATTTGCATGCTCGTGCCGATTATGTGATGAGTGATTTTCAAAAAAGTTGGATTTATCACAAAAATTGGAAAAAATTTGTCAATGCACACCAAATTGAAACTTTACGACGCCATTGCTCTTCCTCATTTACAGTTCTGTTCTTTATTGTTTAACTTGTCCCAGTCTAAAATTGACCAACTGGAAAGAATTCAAAATAGAGCTATGAGACTGATTCTAAATTGTAATGGTTACACGCCTATTGTCTCTATTTTGGGGGTCCTAGATATGTTGTCCGTACATCAAAGAGTAACGTATAACGTCTATTTGTTTATTTTTAAATTAAAACATCAGATGCTGCCTGATTATATGTGTAATAAGTTAAGAGTGTTTGGAGATACAGAACTATAATACTAGAAATCGTATAGACTTCATAGTGGTTGACGGTTGTAATACAACCCAAATGCATATTTCAGTTCTATATAAAGGTTTAATTCTATTTAAAAACTTGCCTGTTAACATCAAAAATTGTATCACTTTTAATCAATTCAGAGGGCTCTTGAGGGAATTTATCATGAATAAGGAACAGTGTGTTTGTTATGTGTATGTTATATTATTTTAAGTGCGTAGTTTATTAAGTTTTATTAAAGTGTGCATTGTTTCCGCTCCAATTATCACCTTGGATGTGGGTTTATCTATTGACTGGGTATTTCTGGGCCAACCGGGATACTGGTTACAGCTTTTTCGAAATACCAAAGCGTTTCTAAGTGTTTCACGGGGTTATAAGTGGGGCAAGGGAATAATGTTTAGGTTAAGTCTAGTTTTAATTTATGGTCAAGTTCTGACGGGATATTTCTGGAACCGGGATGCTGTTTTTGGTTAACCGAGACCATCCATGGACAAACCGGAGTGTTCTGCTAGAGTTATGGCCAACTTTTACATTGGTTTTTCTTTTATTTTGTTTTTGAATGTAGCTTTTTTTGTTAAATAAACATGTTATTTATTTATTTATTTATTTATTGCCTGACTGCTATAAATTAAAAAGCGATATTTAATTACTCAATTACTCAGGAAACAAAATTGTATAATTTATTTTAATCTTTTATTTCTCTTTAAATACTTAAATTTATATTTAAGCAGCTAGTGCAAGTTGTTTTGAAACGCTTAAAATAAAAAATCGAAACAATGGCATTTCGCAGCGAAATCTGAATTCTGCATTTTAACAAGGGCAAAATACTAAGAGCCTAAGTTTTAAAAGGAGTGCTTTATTGAGTGCTCGATTTGCGATTTTTGTTTCTCCCGGCGTAACAAGAAATTTTAACAGAATTTTGTTTTTAGATTTTCTTTTGAGGGTTGTTAGATGTAGGACTAAAAATGTGCTCCTATATGTATAGAAAAGTATACATAAATTTGAATGGATTTAACATGGCCCTACCGGCTTAAAATTTCCAGATTAAGCCTTATAAAAGATAAATAGGTCGGTAAGGAACAGAATAGACAAAACTATTTTGAAATTAAAAAATTAAGTGTTAATGAGTTACTAATTGAGTAAACTAGTTAAATCTCTACAAAGAGATGTAGTCGTAATAGCTATTCTACTGAACCTCTAGATAGTATCATAATTACATAAGATAATTAAACAATTATGAAATAAAATCTATATAGAATAATTAATATGTATATGGAATTAACATTTTCCATCTAAAATGTCAGACTTAATGGCATTACTCTTCATCTGTAATTAACTAGTTCACATTTATCTTACAAATTTATTGAATAATATTTCTATATAAGTAGTATTTAAAAGGCAAAATAATTAATTTTTAAATAACTTGGCACCTAGAGAAACGTTCTCTTAATAAATTGTAAAAGATTATAGCATTATACAAGGGGTATAACAGTAAGGACATTCTCTTTTCCCGAGGATTAGAAATAGTTCGACACGGTGGATAAATCAATACTTATTAATGGCGTGTGAATACAGAAGGCAACGGGAAACCACTACATTAAAGATATGCCCAGGAAAATCATCATGATGGTAATATTCAATTCTAAATGAATCACTTAAATATCGAGAACAGAATACAGATGTAAGAAATGGTCAAAAGGCCAAGAAATTAAAAATAGCGATACGGAACGTCAGAAGCATGGTTAAAGCAAGCAAGACCGACAACACTATCAAAGAAATGCAGATGCTCTAAATAAGAATCAGTAAAATGCGCTAGCCAAACTCAGGTAAAGGCGAGATTGGCGGGTACCTCATATACTACGCAGAAAATAATAATGCGCATCACAGAAATAGCGTTACATTGATGGTCAACAAGTACAACAAAGTACTCTTAATACGCGTGCTTAATACTCTTGAAATCTGCGACAACGTTAGTTGAAAGATCGACGAAGCTACATATACAGTTACCTCGAGAACATGCTAGCCACTGAGAAAGCATGGATTAAAATAAAAACACCTAAACCGATTCCAAGCGATCTATCGGTTTTAACCGCGGTTAAGCCCTTGGTTCACCTTGAACAGTCCCTTTATAAGATAACCAATCGTGTCCGCTTGGACGTGTTTGGTTGAAGTAACTTCGTAATTTGTCGTAATACCCCAGACGCCAGTAATATTATATTATTATGAAAATGTAAATACGTTAATTATTCTGCTAGTTTTTGTACAATTTTATTAGTATTGTGTAGTTAAAGTTGATTCGTAGGGTTTCTTTAGGGTTCTACTTACGTTTGGTTTATTATTTTCATCTATAGTGTTTAGTTTTTAGGTAGTTCATCTTGTTTGAGAGCCCCATTTTGGCCCCAATTTAGGTTATTTAGGTTATATTATTGTAAATCCCTGTAGTTCTAATTTTCTAGAATTTGTATACTTGCTTGCTTTGACTGTCAGTATTCTCCTAAAATTATTGGTCTCTTTGGGCAAAAACAATGAAGATAATTCTAAATATTTCGAAACTGTTCCATCGGGTTTTAAAAAGGACGCGCTTCGTGACAAATCATTCAGTTTTAATTGTTTAGTCAGTTTTTACCTTGGAAACAATTAAACGACAGTCAAAGCGAGTTAGGTTAGTGTTTTTGACGTTGACAATAAAAGTGTGTTCCCGAATTTCGTTACAATTGGTGTCAGAAGTAAAGGATATTTGGAAGCTCATTTTAGTGGATGCCTTTAACAAGAAGTCAGGCCAAGATGGAGACCGAGAAATTGATGGAGCTGCTATTAAGGAAGTTTGACGAGCAAAAAGTAGAACAAGAAGAACGAGACCGTAAACAGAAGGAAGAACAAGAACAACGAGACCGTAAACAGAAGGAAGAACAAGAAGAACGAGACCGCAAACAAGAAGAACGAGACCGTAAACAGAAGGAAGAACAAGAACAACGAGACCGTAAACAGAAGGAAGAACAAGAAGAACGAGACCGCAAACAAGAAGAACGAGACCGTAAACAGAAGAAAGAACAAGAAGAACGAGACCGTAAACAGAAGGTAGAACAAGAAGAACGAGACCGTAAACTGAAGGAAGAACAAGAAGAACGAGACCGCAAACAAGAAGAGCGAGACAAGAAACAGGAAGATTTACTAAAGACAATTAAATCTGACCTGAAGAAGGAAAATGAAGACCTGATAAGGACCATGAAAGATGAACTAAAGAAAGAAAATGAAGACCTGATTCGAACCATGAAAGATGACTTACTTAATTTAAAAAAATAATCTTAAAAAGGAGCAGGAGGAACGAGACAGAAAACAAGAGGAACGAGTTTTACAACTTAAAGAAGATCTGGAGAAGAATCAGAAACAATTAATGACTAACTTTGAAGCAACAGTAGAAGAAGAATTGGGGCAAGTACAAAAAAAGATCCAAGAACTAGAGATGAAAGTAAAACGGACTCCTCTTCATCCCGATCCTGGAATGCAAACAATGATGAAAGTAAAGCCACCAAAATTCGACGGCAAAGAAGCTTGGAGTACCTATTTGAATCAATTTGAGGCCGCTGCTAGGGGAAATCGCTGGGATAACGAAGAAAAGGCAATCAATCTTAAGCTAAGCCTTAGAGGAGAAGCTACAGAAATATTAAGAATGGTGCCATCTGAGGATCAGCTCAATTTCGACGTACTGGTGCGTACCTTAGAGATGAGATACGGTGAAGCCCATCTACAACAAGTGTACCAGGCTCAATTGAAATCTAGAAGACAACAACCCGAGGAAGGACTCCAACAGTTTGAGGCCGATGTTGCTCGATTAGTAAATCTGGCTTACCCTTCAGCCCCAACAGAGTTCCGAGAACAAATTTCTATAAATTGTTATAACCACGCTCTAAGGATGGCTCATCATAAAAGTATATCAGAAGCTTTGGCCCATGGACTAGAGTATGAGGCAGCTTTTCAAGCAACTAGAAGGCAGACACGAATAAGACAAATCAGAACTTCGGAAAGTGATCTCGAAGACCGCCTAAAGAAGCTTGAATCATTATTAGCGAGGAAACCTAAAAGACCATTGCAATGCTGGAATTGCAATGAGGAGGGGCACCTTAAATGTCAATGCCCCAAGCCTTTAAGAGATCCAAGGAACCAGGAAAACTTCAACTTCAAGCTGGCTGGGTGCTACCAAGCCCCACGTATAAAACTAAACCGGCTGCCACATCCTGGAGAGAGCTTGGTAGTACCGGGAAAAATATGCGGCCGTGAATGTGAGATGGTAGTGGATACAGGATCAAGTCATACTATCGTGAAGCCGAACATCGTAGCACACTGTAGGCTCTCAGCACCACCCAATTCAATTCTGGAGTCTGCAAATGGAAAAAGGATCCCGATTCTTGGATTGCACGAAGCTACAGTCACCATTGGCTTAACAACATTCCAACAGCCAGTACTAGTGGCAGAAATCATGGATGATGTCATATTAGGATTAGATGTTATGAATGCTCAGCAGTTTAAAATGGATGTATATAACCGGATATTGACGACGAGAAATGAAGAGATTTTTATGCACCACCTATATGAAGATAAAGTAAATACCAGAGTCGTTAAGTTATTCAAGGATGTTACTATACCAGGAAATTCAGAGGTGGTGGTTTATGCTACAACTGGAGGAAAAGAGGGAGAAACTGTTTTGATTGAGCCCATGGAAAAATGCAAACTATATGGTCAAGGAATTTTTCCAGCCAAGACGTTAACTACGCAGAAGAAATCTACTATTTTGGTTCGAATGGTAAATTTAAAAGGATATGATCAACACCTGAAACAAGGAGAGAACATTGGCGTATGCTCTGAAGTAGTGGCAGTCATGAAAAATGCTGATAGAAGTCGTTATTTAAATAGACCTTTTCCTGTATGTTTACAAAACCTATTTGAAGAATCTTCTGCCAATTTAACCATGGACCAGTGTAGTAAATTGCGACGTCTTCTTGAAGAAAATCAAGATGTGTTTTCCTTGCACGATAAAGACCTGGGAAGAACTGATTTGGTGCAGCATCGATTTAACACTGGAGACAATACTCCGATTAAACAAGCACCTCGAAGAATTCCGATAGCTAAACAAGGAGAAGTTTCCTCAATGCTTCAAGAAATGAGGACACAAGGAGTGATAGAGCCTTCTCAGAGTCCTTGGACATCTCCAGTTGTGCTAGTGAAGAAAAAGGATGGATCCACTAGATTTTGTGTAGACTATCGGCGACTGAATGATATTACCAAGAAAGACAGTTATCCCCTACCAAGAACTGACGACATCCTGGACACGCTATCAGGTTCACAATGGTTCTCAACACTCGATCTAAAGAGTGGATACTGGCAGGTAAAGATGCACCCAGAAGATAAGGAAAAGACCGCATTCTCGACTGGAACAGGACTTTGGCAGTTTACAGTAATACCCTTTGGACTCTGCAATGCTCCAGCTACCTTTGAGAGACTTATGGACACAGTTTTACGTGGAATGACTTGGGAATCATGTTTAGTTTATCTGGATGACGTTATCATACTGGGGAAAACATTTGAAGATCATTTGAAGAATATTCAAAAGGTATTTGTTAAACTGCGAGAGGCCAACCTGAAGCTAAGTCCTAAAAAATGTTGCTTATTTCAAAAAGAAGTTCGATACCTTGGCCATGTAATATCAGAAAAAGGTGTCAAGACTGATCCAGATAAAGTAGAGGCGATCGAAAAATGGCCACGACCCACTGACAAACACCAGTTAAGAAGCTTTCTGGGCCTTTGTACCTATTACAGAAGATTTGTAAGAAATTTCGCTAATCTTGCAAAGCCTCTACATAAGCTCACGGAGGACAAAGTGGTATTTAGTTGGTCAACAGACTGTGAAGAAGCATTTCAACAGTTAAAGAGAGCACTATGCACATCTCCAATTTTAACATATCCGATTCCTGGACAAACTTTTATTTTGGATACCGATGCGAGTAATGTTGGAATTGGGGCCGTTCTATCACAAAAATATGAAGATGGTGAGCAAGTGATAGCTTATTTCAGTAAAACATTATCAAAACCAGAAAGAAACTATTGTGTCACTAGACGAGAGCTATTGTCAGCAGTAAAAGCTATTGAACATTTCCATAAATATTTGTATGGTCAACGATTTATCCTTAGAACCGACCATGCTTCGTTGAAATGGCTGTTTCAGTTTAAAAACCCCGAAGGACAAATAGCAAGGTGGCTTCAACGATTACAAGAGTATGACTTTACAATAGAACATAGGAAAGGCGCATATCACCAAAATGCCGATGCTTTATCGAGAAGACCCTGTATTGAAACATGTCAACATTGTTTTAAAAAGGAATCAAAACAGCATCCAGAGATATTTACTTGTAATCGTATTGGCCTTCACAGTTCTAAAGAGTGGGATGTAGCTAGTTTAATCCAAGATCAGTGTGATGACCCAGTATTTGGTCTTATTTACGAACTGAAATCTCGAGAAATTTCAAAACCAGAATGGAAAGACATTTCTGACAAATCTCCAGAACTTAAAGCTTATTGGTCTCAATGGAATTCATTGGTTATAAAAGATGGATTATTAAAAAGAGTCTGGGAGAGCGTAGATGGAAAAGAAAAGACATATCTGACAGTCCTTCCTCGAAAACGTATTCCGGAAGTCCTTGAAGCGGTTCATGGCGGTGTCGGCGGAGGACATTTTGGAGTTAGTAAGACCTTGGCAAAAGTGAGAGAACGGTTTTACTGGCTGAACAGTCATCAAGATGTTGAACGCTGGTGCCGACAGTGTAAGCAGTGTTCGTCAAGCAAGGGCCCAAAAACCCGGACAAGAGGAAAGATGATGCAGTATCTTGTTGGTGCACCTTTTGAACGAATTGCCATAGACGTAGCAGGACCCTTTCCTACTAGTAGCTCCGGAAACCGATATGCTCTTGTTGCTATGGATTACTTTAGTAAGTCGCCCGAGGTTTATCCGATTCCAAACCAAGAAGCAACGACAGTAGCTGAAGTGCTGTTCCAGAACTGGATTTGTCGATTTGGTGTACCCAGAGAGATACATTCAGACCAAGGAAGGAACTTTGAGTCACAAATATTCCAACAAGTATGCCAGTTGCTGGGAATCAATACGACCCGTACAACCCCACTACACCCTCAGTCTGATGGAATGGTTGAAAGATTTAACCGCACATTTGAAACCTATTTAAGGATGGTAGTAAACTCTAAGCAAACCGACTGGGATACCTGTATACAACCATTCCTATTGGCATATCGTTCTTCTATCCACAAGTCAACTGGAAAAAGCCCGGCAAAAGTTGTCTACGGTGATGAACTTCGTTTACCTTTGGACATTATTACTGGAAGACCCCATAAGTCTGAAACCCTGGAGGAGTACGTCGACCATTTACAAGAGCGTTTGCAAATTGTTCACGAACAAGCACGGGATAAACTTCATCTAGAAAGTAACAGAATGAAATCACGTTATGACATAAAGGCAAATTCTACCGGTTTTAATCCTGGGGATAAAGTCTGGTTATACAATCCACGGAGGACGAAGGGCAAGTCACCAAAGCTCCAGAAGGATTGGGAAGGTCCATTCAATGTGGTCACCAGAATCAACGACGTGGTGTACCGTATCCAGCGACATCCGACAGCGAAGATGAAAATTGTAAACATCGTCCGGCTAGCGCCCTATCATGACTCAGGTGGTCCCATGTTTGATCGGGACGATCAAACTTGAGAGGGGAGCAGTATTATGAAAATGTAAATACGTTAATTATTCTGCTAGTTTTTGTACAATTTTATTAGTATTGTGTAGTTAAAGTTGATTCGTAGGGTTTCTTTAGGGTTCTACTTACGTTTGGTTTATTATTTTCATCTATAGTGTTTAGTTTTTAGGTAGTTCATCTTGTTTGAGAGCCCCATTTTGGCCCCAATTTAGGTTATTTAGGTTATATTATTGTAAATCCCTGTAGTTCTAATTTTCTAGAATTTGTATACTTGCTTGCTTTGACTGTCAGTATTCTCCTAAAATTATTGGTCTCTTTGGGCAAAAACAATGAAGATAATTCTAAATATTTCGAAACTGTTCCATCGGGTTTTAAAAAGGACGCGCTTCGTGACAAATCATTCAGTTTTAATTGTTTAGTCAGTTTTTACCTTGGAAACAATTAAACGACAGTCAAAGCAAGTTAGGTTAGTGTTTTTGACGTTGACAATAAAAGTGTGTTCCCGAATTTCGTTACAATATGTAATTAGTTCTTAAACATAAATATCAAAAGAGAAAACTTATTAGCCATAATAAATGTGTCATTTTTGAAAAGGAAATAATTTGTTGTTTGTTTGTTTTTTCCCGCACTTATTTCAATATCTTTGACATTTGACGTTTAGAAAACAGTTCCGGACGTGGGGAATTACTGTTCGAAATTGATGACGTCTAAAAGGCTAATTGGTGACGTCACGTATCTCAAGCGGTTATAACTATAACCGCTTATATCGGTAATTACCGTTCCTAAATACCATTTAGGAACGGTAATTACCGATAGACGGCTTGGAATCGGTTCTATTGTCAGTATCAGCCGAACAGAACTCAAGAAGTTAAGAAGTGATACGAGAAAACATTGGATGATAAATAAGATCTTGGATCAGATGGTATCACGACAGTTGAAATCTAAATAATAAATCCAAATATCTAGCCCTGAATCAATTACAAGGGAAATAAAAGAGGCAAGGAATAGCTAGTGTTTAATAATACTTATATATATTTTTGACATTTATTTATTGTGTGAGACTACTGTACACTTCGTGTATACCGCCAAGCGACGGAGCGGCAGAAAGAAGATTACTAGTAGACTATGTAGCAAGAGGAGTGTTCTTAATTTCTTTAAATTTTTCTCTTGTCTGCAAGCAACAATAAATTCAGTCTATTATAAAAAATCAGAAATTACTTTTGCTATAACATAAGTTTATACAGCTGGTTTACAAAAAAATTTTACGAAATTAAGAGTTTTGATGCGAAACACGACACTTCCACAAGAAAATCAAAGATGCTGCTGTAACAAAAAAACATAATCGGTCAGCGGCCTTCTACTGAACAGAGATGGCTACATTATCTTAGACCTTAACGAATAGCTAGAAAAGACAGTCAGCAGGTGAACATTTGCGACAATCTCTGTGAGAACCCAAAAGTAACACGCGCGGAGGTGCTCACGCAACCAAGACAGCTAAAACTGAAAAATCCGCTGTATTAGACGACGTCTATTGGGAAGTACTAAAGCTCTTCAACGACCGATCTATAGATAAGTTGGTAAGCACCATCTTCAACACCATCTATGTTTCTGGGAAAATACCAACTGATTGGTTGGAGTCCATCTTCGTCAAACTACTTAAGAAAGAAGAAGTACCGCATATTTAGCATAATGATATAGCACAGATAACAGCACATAAAGTTTAAGTCACACACATAACCGCACATAAAGTTTAGCATAATAACGTTAAACATATTTCTCACAAAAATAATACTTGTTAGATTATACCGTAAATACAAGGAACACCACATTCCATGTTCTTAAAAGCTCCCTAGGGTCTGTCCTTTCTCCACTAGTCACCAAGCACGGAACGAAAACGTTTTCAATGGAAAAGTAATTAACTTGCATTATGCGGTAAAGTTGTAATATTTCAGAAATGTTATGACGGGGGAAAAGTACCTAATCTTACAGAATTTCATGCAAGGCAAAATCCAAGGAGGCAGGTGTTTAGGCAAAAGACGTACGTCCTGGCTGAAAACCCTGAGAGAGTGGTATAGTGTTTACTTTACAACACTGTTTCGTGCAGTTGCTATTAAAATAAAAATCATACTGATGATCGCTGACGTCTTAGTAGGACATGGTACGTACAAAGGCTTTAGGAGAGTCTAGGATGATAGGCGTGAATGCTCTATTCCAAAGATTAAACTATTGAACAAAACTATTTCACCACTCTGGTTTTGGCAAGTTTTTTACAATGTTTCTGGATTTATCCTGCATAAGGTAGTAACTGGTACTAACAGTATTACACTATTTTATATATTGGATTCTGTTCGAGTTCAAAAATTTAAAATTCTTCAAATAAAAATTCAAAATAATATATATATAAATATAATATTTATTTCAAATATCAACTTTTATATTTTTAAAATCGATATTTAAAATGTATGGGCTGAAAATGTATCTAATATGAATTTATCAAACAACCTTGAAAAATTAATGCTTATCGATGCTATTCGTTTCAATTAACACATTCACTGCCCAAAAAAATCCTAGCGGTCACATGTGTGCCGCCTATTTTTTTAAAATAATTTTTTAATTTAAGGCTAGTGTTAGGTTTAGGTTAGTGCCCTTAGCTGATATTGGCCATTTTTTTGTAAAAAAAACAAGGCCGCCCTAGGGGCGGGCAAGGCACAGGGCAAGCCAACTACTTAGCTTGTGCCCGATGCCGCCTCTGCGGCGTTCAATTGACATATAATATATCCTTTTTCGAAAAAGTCGAAGTAAATAATAAGACGATACACATACATATTTTAATTTATGATAAATATTAAAGTTAAACAATAAAACACAGAAAATAAAAGAAAAATAAAACAAATATGGCAACAAAAAAACTGAAACTAAACTTTATTCAAATCCAACATAATAAAATTCTATGTTGAAAAATATGAAAACTCAAAAACAAAATACAAAATCACTCTATCAAATAAACGAACATAGTCAAATAGAGACAAACACGAACAAAATTTATTTTGTGGAATGAAATACTCGAAAACATGGAGTCAAGCAAAGCCCAGGTTGGTTAGGACACAAAGGACAATAATAAATTGAATCCTTCCTTTGTTTTTTTTGTTCCCAGCACACAGCGCACCTTCTCCGTTTGACTCTAGTATTCTCTCCATCAGGTTTAGGGCATAATTCAGGAAGATGTGTTATTCTAATTTTTGGCAACGGCTCTGTTGGAAGGGGTCCTAGTAGTTTTTCAATTATAGATAATCTAAAGTCATAGAGGTTTTTCTTATTGTTAGGATGTCCTTGCTTGTAAAGGTAAAATGAAGTGAGCAACATCATTTGAAATATATGTATGGCTAATTTTTTGTACCATATGAGGGTTTTATGCTCACAAGAATAATAAGAAAGCATTTGGTCACAATGGTCCACTCCTGCCATGAATTGATTATACTTATTTATCATTGCAGGTTTTAATTTTTCTTGACCACGCTGAGTTGTCACTTTTTCAAGTTGCCCACCATATTGGCTGGATATAGCCAGAATTTCACGACGGTCCTTCCATTTCACCACGCAAATCCCTTGCGAATTGTGCTGAACAACTAACTCGCCCTTTTTTATTTTTTTTTTAATTATTTCTTGAGGATTCCCTTTTCTGTTAGACCGGAGTGTTCCAGTTACATATGTTTTTCGGGTAAGCAACTCCTCGGCAAGTTTTACACTATTGTAGAAATTGTCCATATATAGCGAGTGACCGTTGTCCAATTTCTCCGCCATTAAAGCTAACACAACTTTTTCTGTATGCCGTTCACCAGATAACTCTGTATCTGCTGAACCAGCATATACCAGCATCTTCAGTGGGATGCCTTTAGGTTCGCATAAAACATAAAGTTTTATGCCAAATTTATGCCTTTTTCCTTTGACGTATTGGCGAAATTTTAAACGGCCTCGCCACAGCACCATAGATTCATCAATGGACAGTTCGTTAGTTGGGTAATAAATCTCTACCATTTTATTATTATAATAATTTATTAACGGCATAATTTTACCCAATTGCGTTCGAGGTTCGTTGCTGTCTGTGTTTTCAAACTGCAAGCTTCTTAAAATCAGCAAAAATCGATTGCGACTCATAAATGATGAAAAACATGTCAGGTTAAATAAATAGTTTTTCTTCCAGTAGTCATTCATTCTATTAATTTTAATTGTGCCCATATGAAAAAGTAAACCCAAAAATGTTCTCATTTCTTTTGGAGTAACATCAACCCATCTAGTAATTCGCGCTTCATCACCTCTGCCCAGTGAAATTAGGTCGATAGCATGATTATTGGCTCGACTACATAACATGTCAAAAAAAACGTCTGGGGCCATAATGTTGAAATAGTCTATTGGCTCGTTGGAATTAACATTGACTAGTAATCCTGGTGTCTTTGTAAAAGAAAACTTTTGACTAGGAACCTCAGCAAAAGTCCAAAAATCCATAGATTTTCCTTGAATATTTGGTAAAGAGGGTGGAGGAGAATTCACAGGGGCAGGAGGAGGGGGAAGGACTTTTGGAAAAGAAGGAAGATCTTCATCTTCGGACTCACTAACCTCGTTTTCGGTTGAGTAATCAGGGTCCTCGTCGGAGCTATTTTCAAATGGATCGTTTTCACTTTCCGACTCTTCTAAAAGAGCTAACAACTCTTCATCAGTTAGTCTTTCTTCCCTTTTATTATACTTCACCCTCTTTGACGGTCCAGGCTCGTCTGCCATAATAATCTGTAAGAAAATTCATTAAAACTATCATAAATTTGCCTGTGCCCTTGAACGCCTCTCGGGCGGTCATTATTTAATTTTCGTGTTTATATATTCATATATCTAACAAAAAATTACTAGAATAACATGATTTTGGTATTTTTCTATGATTTGCACTAATAAAATAATAAAAAAACTAGAAGAATATTAAAAACCTACCTTTTACAAAAAACTGATAAAAAAAACACACAGAATTAACACTTTCAGAAACCAAAGCCGTCACGTAGTAAAAATAAGGTACACAAAACATCCGATCATAATAGTGAACGAATTCAAACTGACCGTGCTTATTTATCTCCCTATGAATAAGCGTTAGACGAGAACGCCGCTCGGGCGGTCCCGGCATTTTTACGAAGTGCGCATGAACGCCTCTGAGGCGTTGCTGGCAGTGAATGTGTTAACAAAAACGATTCGATTTTATAAAAAAAAAGTTTATTAAAACTTTTTTAAAAAAAATTAACGATTTTGGTGTACGTAATCGAGAACGGGGAAATGTTCATTAAGTAGTTAATCCAGAGATGATAAAGTTACCTGATAGGCAATTTAAATGGTTACGAAACTACACTAATTTTGTCATGTAAAATTCATCGATACTAATTTTGCTATGAATCATTTTGATTTTAAGAGCCATTTATTTTGATTTTATTTCAAGGATCAAAATGTTTAAACCATGAGTAAAAATATCTGAAAGAAAAAGTAACCTAAATCTTTCTAGATACAAAAAATTAATTTCTTATCTTGTTTAAATTCGGCCTTTGATTTAACATAGAAAGTTTATATTTTGTCATCCTCAGGGTGCAACACATTTAGATTTTCTAAGTCACAAGCATACAATGGATATTTAAAATTTGGAAAAATGGGTTTGGTCTATTTTGTGATTTTTTTTTTGACACGTCAAATCAACGATAATTATTTCGAATGAGAATCTGTTGCATCCAGTGATAAGTTTGCCCCGATCCATTTATATTTTACCTCAAATAAGTAAACTGTCCTGCTTTTTAAACTACTGATACTATACTTGCTAAGTTTTTTTTAGATTATCGTACCAAAATACAGCAATCTTACTTTTTTTAATAAAAGCTGAAGAAGAGCTGGATAGCGTAGCTTATTTGCTGCTTAGGTTTTTAAGTTATAGTACACAAAATCAAAAAAAGAAAAAAACAATTTCTAAGCCTAAAATACAATTCGAGTTAATAGTTTTATTGGTAGTAATTCCACGTTATAAATTTAACAGACTTCAATTACACACCCCACAAAAATTATCGCATCACTCTTATTTTAGGATATTTTTATTATATAATTATAGTGATTTGAGGCCAGCCTAAAACGTACTTATGGTTTCTTATCATGAGCAAAAAACCATCGGATTTTCTTACTTATTTTTTGTACCATAAATTCGCGAGTAGTCCATTTTTGTGTAGGAGCATTATATTGAGATCAAGGCGTTTTTAAGCAAAGAGTGTTGTCGTTTTTTATAACAAAAAATAAATTTAAATTTATTTTGTTGTTTTTTTTTAAGGTGGATGTGCCTGAACTTAAGACATGTGACCAATGAAGAGGCCTAGCTATGGTTTGATTTTTTTATATCTGACCACAAAAACTTCAAAAAAAAATTCAAGGATACTCAGATTCAGTCTGACTAGCATTTATTAGAATTCTGTATATTGTAACTTCAGTCTTTACACGCGATGTGACTGCCAGTATCTTTTGCAATGGGCCTAAAAAATTTTCGTTATTACTTTTTAAATTCAAGACAAATCTTTCCTTGTTATAAAAAACGTAAACTTATTTTATTGATATGGCAAAACCTATTTGCGGAATATGCTTTGTTGCCGACAGACATTATTTGTCGGCTTTGTCGGTGTAGCTAGCATTCCCTTTGTTGCGGTAAAGGAATTACGGCGTTTTCTTTACTACAGTTCAAAGCATATTCCGACCAGACTGTTTTTAACAATTTTAGTTGGATTTATAAAGATTACAGACGAATTTAGTGTTAACTATTATTTGTCACATCTATATTTAGAAATTTCCTTCATATTTCTTTAAAAAAATATTTTGCTAAGTGAAAGCTATTGAAACCCTTTATTCTATCGAGAGAACATTTACAAGTTACTTAAGTTTTTTCGGATATTTTAATAAATGCTGTTTTCTTTATCGATATTTAACTAAGCTGGCCATCTCGCGGAGCTTTTCCAAATGCCATGAATGATTGTTATGGCAACTAATCTGCAAAGGGAATTGAATAAATTAGTTGGCACTAATTCAAACTCATTCTTTACTACTACTCATTCACGATGCTAAGCTATTGGATGTATATGAGCAAATAAAAAAGTAGTATTATTATTATTATTACTGAACCAACTGAACTTAAAAAAACTTAGGAAAGCACTTTATTCGATTAGAAACAAAAATTGCTCTGAAGAAGATGTTGAAGTTGTTTTTGCATAATATATTTCTGAATTTACTCGAATACATTGCTCTTTAACTCTGGGTCAGTACTTTAAAAGCCCTTCCTAACTTTAGCTTTGTATTCTCTAAACTTTATTCAAAATATCAGCAATAGTCTTTTGAAATCTTTTAAAAGTCTTTATTGTAACAGTCACGACATTCTACTAAAAAACTCTACTGCTATTTTTAAAGTACTGAATATATGAACTCACAAATTTGGAAGAACCTTAAGGAGGTATGATTTCAAAAAACTTTAAATTATAGCTCTAATTAAAGTTTTGCTCTTTTTACTAATGACACCACATCCTGTGGCTTGGTCTGGCTCCTGTTTCACTTTTTTCACAAAAAATCTGTTAAATCCAAATAAAACAATGTTGTTTTTATTTATAATAATAATAATAATAAGCTTTATTTCCAACAGGTTACATATACCCAGTTACAGGAAAATCAATTAAATATATAAATGTTCAAGTAGGAATGCATGAACTGTATTAGATTCATGCAACTAAACTATAAAAGAATTGCTATATAATAAAAAAAGTAGTGAGTTTGAGAAAATAAATAATAAAAAATCAACACTAAATTAGGATAAGAATCAAGAATTAATTTAAATCAAAACAGCAGAAAAAAAATTAGTAAATAAATGTATTCAAACTAAAAACTAAATAACTAAAAACTAAATAACCTAGCCTCCCCCACCCGACCATACGCAGGTGACTCAAAATAAGTGCCAAATTGTCATGGTGAATGTCACAAGAATCAGCAATAGTGTTAAAGTTTTGACACATAAAGTGAATAGGACTCTGGTACAGAATGTTGTACCTGGCTGTGTCCAAGTTAAAAGCTGGATACTGTCTAGATCCTGGGCGTGGTATATGAAAGCAAATCCTTTGCAAAAGGGATGGGCAGTCAATTTTATGGTTAAGTAAATTAAACAAGAATTTCACCGAATGCATTTCTCTCTTCTTCGCAAGTGACCGTTCAGTATATCTAGAGAGCAGCAGGTTATGGTCAAAACCCCTTGGAGGATAGACTCCATCATCCTTAAATGCCAAACATTTAAGGAATCGCCGTTGGACTGATTCTAATAGGTGAATGTGCTGGTTGTAAATGGGAGACCAAATGAGGGAGCTGTAGTCCAGCCTGGATCTAACAAATGCATAGTAGAGAGTTTCGGCAGTGGCAGTGTTCGAAAAAAGTTTGCAATTTCTAATAATAAAGCCCAGCATGCGAAAAGCTCTAGAAACAGTATCTTCGATGTGAGGGATAAAAGAAAATTTTTGGTCAAAGGTGACTCCAAGATCCTTAAAACAGGTAGACCTTGCCAGAGACTCTCCATTAACTGAGTAATTAAAGACAACTGGACTTTTGATTCGAAAGTAGCTGGCCACATTACACTTGGAAACATTAAGGTTAAGCCAGTTCAAAGTGCACCAATGGCGTACAGTATTGATGTTCTCTTGCAGTTGACCACAATCTGATATAGAGTCAATCCTATGGAAAAGCTTTAGGTCATCAGCATATGCTAACCGAGAGCAATTGAGGGTGGAGATCAAGTTATTAGCTAAAGAGAAGGGGGCCCAAGTTAGAGCCCTGAGGAGCTCCAGAGGTGGGTAAAAAACAAGCATATCTAAATCTAAT
This sequence comes from Anthonomus grandis grandis, assembly GCF_022605725.1. Lineage (NCBI taxonomy): Eukaryota > Metazoa > Arthropoda > Insecta > Coleoptera > Curculionidae > Anthonomus > Anthonomus grandis. The sequence goes on from NC_065555.1 coordinate 23,661,448, forward strand.
TTATATTCATCCTACAGGATATATCAATAGTTGATTGAGCGGTAGTAAATTTCTTGCAGTAAAAGTTATGAATAGGGCAAGTATAAATTTTAACCTCATATCTTGTATCTTAAATGTGAGTTAATTGCGATTTGCTTCTCTATAAAGCTTAGTCTAAATTTGGCTTCAAGTGTTGTGAATTGCTGGCATAACATCTTATACATGGGATTGTATTTTGGGACTCTTTAGCATGGTTTAAGTAGTTTACCGTGTCAGGGCCTAAATTCTTGAGAGGGCGTATTATATTACTTCCAGTTATTCCTATTTGATTTTTAATAAATGTACAATATTTTGTCAGGATGTATTACAACAATAAACTTGAAACAATAAACTTTTAAACTGTAACAAAACGGTAAATGTACTTACATTAACTTGTAGTGTATGTTTTGAACATGTAAGAAGACAGAATGATAGATGTATTGCTGACGTCAGGATTCGAGATCATTGATATGATGATACCATACTACATACCTACAAAGTAAACGGTACCTGTGAGCAAATATTTTACCCTAGTTATGTAATTGTTAAATAAAAGTAAAATAGGTTTACACAAGGCCATTTCAGGTTTATAGCACCTGTACACAATACCATAAAACTGTCAAAGAGACTAACATCCTTCAAATTATAGACCTCAGTAAACCTTGTTAAAGAGTTGTTTTCCAATGCAGGTATAACAAAACATGATTTTCAGCATTAAATATCATATTGATGGAATAGTGCTCGCAAACACTCCACAAAACGACACTAATGTAATGGCCAATTACACAGTCTACAAAATAATCCCAGGTGCCATAATACTCCGGGTTGCACTAGTGCCACGCACCCACTTACACTAGATATCGTTGTTTTAGGTACCAAGCTATCAGGTAATTACACTAAGCACGGAAGGATGCGCATTTAGATATTACTTTCTTTATTCTGATAATAATTAAAATAATGGGAAAAACATAAAGTAAAACATTGCTCAGTAAAAACTCTCACCTTTGTAATTTTCGTTCAAACAGTTGTTTTTGAGTAAAATTACCGTCGAACTGAATTCTACAAAGGATCATCTTAGAAGTATCCCTTACAAGAACTCTGTTAAATATCTGTCACCGCTTATACGTTTCAGATTTTGTAGAGACCAACATGTCCACCCTTAACATTCCCATCGGTTATCGTTGCTTGTTTTTCAATCATTTTTTGTGAGTGAACAAAAACCAGATAAAATATAATAATTGAAATAAATTCACAATAGTCTTACAATTGTAACTCAACTTTATTACCAAAAAACACAAATATTAAAAAAATATCACAACCAGCAATATGAGCTTACACTACTGCCTAAATAAATCACTATGCCGCGCCAGCACACTTCGGCACAAACTTTATTACGAATTATGCAATGAATAGTAGAAAAATCAACGAAAAATAGAATTGTATTTTTCGTTGTATTTTCGTTTCGTATCATTTATAGCGGAGACCTAATCTGTCTTAGGCTGAGTAGAAAAGATATATGGATATAGTGGATATATATGGGATAAGCACAATAGTCTATAAGACTAAGGTCCACTTGAGAGTGAAAGCTGAACGAGCCCCAGGATTGGAAAACAGTCAAACTAATTAGCTTTTTACTAATATTTCAGAAGCATATTTTAATAGCTAAAAGTTGCAAAAAAAGTACTAGAAAAATTCATAGAGAGATTATTAAAATTTTGCTAGTTCGTTTTATAAAAAAAATATATATGAAATCAAAAAAAGTACTAGAAATAATTGATACTTATCAAATGTTTAATATTCATTGTCAATGATAAATAAATCAACACAGTTGATCCGTTACAATGCTAAAATGTACAATTCGCAAAGTTACAAATTAGTGTCGAATCCAGGTTATCATCACTAGAAGGAAACTGCTACCGAAAATCCTTCATAATTAAACTAAACAATCTAAATTGAATTACCTACTATGAACTTATCAAAAGTTGACGAAGAACGATATTAAATTACGAAAATTTATAAAAAAGATTTTCAGGTTATTAGTGATATGTGAAAATGATTTAAAATTTATATTAATTTTTTTTGTCGGCAAATAAATTCTTTAAGAACAACCATAGTTCTCGAACACCCAGTCTTGTGGGACTGAGTAACCGACTACCCACTAAAACTTCCCCGCTGGGTAATACCTGGTTGGTTCTCTGCATTACGGTCTGCTTCGGAGAAATCATAGAATGTGAAGAGTGGTTTTTTCCTGTTACTCACACCTTTAAATAACTGTGTATCAACTTTCCCAAGTCTATGTAGGTGTTTTTTGCAGGGTGCATGACCTATGAGAATCCGTGCTATCTTTCGCAGTTGTTGCCTGGAGTGGCCTAGTATGTTCTCACCCTTCCCAAAGGGCGAATTGCCCAAAAACTGGAGATTATCTCTGATTACTTCTGTCCCGTTTTGGTCTTTGGCTAAAGCCTTCCAGCAGTTTTGTACGGTCTTTGACATAATCTCAAAATATCCTAAAGCGTTTGTTGTTACTGCCTGGTCTCCTGTAACGATTACAAAAGTTAGGCCCCTTGGCGCCCCTTCTCTCATCAGTTCTCAGTACCTTATGCCGAAAATTAGGATTACGGATAGTAGGATCGTTATGCTATTCAACAGAAGTATTTTTGCTCCGGATATTACTTTAGCCTGCACTACTAAGTGTGGTAGGCTTAGCGCTGTTTTCTAAGCCAGCAGTCGGTGTCTATACCCAGATATACTCGCTGTTCTTTGGTTTTGTCGAGTATCTGAATAACAGTCATCCTTTCTGCCGCATGCCACCATATTAAAAGCATGTATGTATACGGCTAGAAAAAAAAAAGCTGTGTGAAAAAAAAAGTGCTGCGTATGTAACGATGAGTCTTCCCATTATGGTATACACCCAATATGTCATTTTTGGTGAGAGTCTCTATGATCTGCCGAACATTCTCTTACGGTGAATAAGTTTTTGTGCCTTGTTTGTATTATTTATTACATGCTTCTTGTAGCTGAGTGTTCCTCTCTTTAAGACGCATGTATCCGCCAAAATGCACTTCTGCAAGTCTTTTATAAGCTCTAGTTTTCTTTTTTTGTGTAGTAGCACAAGGCAACTAGGATTTATTTATTTATTTATTTATTTATTACAAGTTCAGGTTGCGAACAGTACACAAGTACCAAAAAAGCATCCACTGTGTATATATAACAAACTTATGATAGGTTTACCAAACATTGTCTTAAATTTACATGTTACGTGTGTAGATACAATCAAAAAGAAAAGGGAAATTTAGATGAATACACTAATGAGATTAAATAGAGCGTAAACTGTTATAAGTTCTGAATTTAATAAACAAAAATAAAATTATTCTATCTTTTTTAAAAAGTAGGTTTTTAATTGGCGTTTGTAGGATCCTATCGGCGTTCCAAAAATATCCGAATTCAGAAAATTGTTGTAAAAATTAAAAACATTTTGAATTCTAGAAAGTGGAGAGTTCTGTCCTACGTTGGTTCAATAAAAATCAGCTGCAAACAAGTCTCGGTTTCTTGCATTTTGCCTTGGTATCCGTATATTAATGTGAGATAGAAGATAATGTAAATCGACGTGACAATTTACTATTTTATAAAGCGTAAAAAGATCTGTGATATTTCTTCTGTATTCAAGAGTTAAAAATTTAAATTTGGCTCGTATAATGGTATAATTATGGTTGTATATTGGCATATTGGTCTTAAATCCTAGATATTTTAGAAACCTATTTTGTACCCGCTCTAGGCGCTTAATGTCTACATTGTACTTTGGATTCCATATTACTGAGGCAAAAGAAAGTTTACTGAGGACAAAAGCATTATATAAGGAGATAATTGAATTTGGGTTTTTAAAATCCGTTGAATTTCTTTTTATGAAACCAGCCATCTTATTGGACTCGCATATCACTCGCTCAATGTGAGATTTAAAAGTCCATTTTTCATCCAGGATTACTCCCAGATCTCTAATCTGTACAACTCGTTTCAGATTACTGCTATTTATAGAGTAAGGCGATATTATTTTGGTAATATTTTTTGTAAAAGAAATACAAAAGCACTTTGCAGAATTTAGAAAGAGACGATTTCTCTGACAGTATTGTTCAAGGCGCAAAAGGTCTTGTTGGATTTTGAGGCAGTCATCCATGATCTCGATTTTTAAGTAGATTTTCAAATCATCTGCAAAAAGTAATATTTTACAGTGTTTAAAACATTTTTTTATTGAATTTATATATATTATAAAAAACAACGGACCCAGGTGACTGCCTTGCGGTACACCTGATGTTATGTCAAACCACTCGGATTTATGGCCATCAATAGTTACTCTACTTTTTCTACCTGTATTATAGGAACAGGATAATCTAATTATTGCAGGATCAACATCGACTTCTTCAAGCCTTTGTATTAATATTTCAGGATCAATTTTGTCGAATGCTTTACTGAAGTCGGTATATATCACATCCACTTGACCTTTGTTATCTATTGTTCTAGTGACAAATTCTGAAAAGCATAGTAGATTTGTTTCAAGAGATCTTTTAGGGTAAAAACCATGCTGTTCTTGAATAATTATATGTTTTACACTCGGAAAAATTGTGTCATACATAATTTTTTCCAGGATTTTGCCAAAAATGCATAACTTGCTAATGGGCCAACAGTTTGTCACGTCTTCCCTATCACCATTTTTAAAAATTGGTGAAATTTCGCTTAATTTCCATTTTTGAGGAAAAACTCCTGATCTTAACGACTTATTGAATATAATGCCTAGTGGCTTGACCAAGCTATTTGCGCAGTTCCTTACCAAGATAGGTGGAATATTATCTGGCCCAGGACTTTTATTTACATCTAAATTTTTACATATCTCAAGGATTTTATTTTCTGAAATTTCGTATATTTTAATATTACTTTTATTATAAACAACTGGATTTGATGTATTATAAACACTCTTAAAAGATTGAGCAAACAAATTGCTTACATCCCTGCCACCTTTTGCAGAAATATTACCTAATTTTACGGCGTGTGGAATAGACACGTTGTTTTTTCTCTTATTGCCAACAAAACCCCAAAATTTCTTTGTATTTTCCAAAATGTTGGATTCTATGCTATTTATATACTCTTTATAGTCATTTTTTATCATTTGTTTAGATAGGGTTCTAAGCTCACAAAATCGATCGTATGAAGCTCGATCACTGTATATTTTATATTTTTTATGGAGTTTGATTTTTTCTTTTATTACTGCGATTGTTTCGAAACGAAAATAGATAGGAAAGTTGCCTTTAACTCTACGCACCGGAACTAATTTTTCTATAATTAGTTCTATTTTGTGATAAAACTGGTCCACCAGGACATCTACGTGAGCGCCCGTTAAACATTGACTCCAATTGATTTCTGATAAGGATTGATTTATGTTATCGAAATTAGCTTTTTTAAAGTTATATATTTTATTATTTGAGGCTCGGAGAGGTCTCATGCAAGAAACTGACCAAGCAAATTCAATTGCTTTATGGTTAGCATTTTCTTTAACTAAACAGCTAAGAGATTGTTGTAGATTACTTACTAAGCCTCTATTACAAAGAACTAAATCTAGTATTTTACTTTTATAATTTTTCAAAAAATTATATTGTTTAAATTCAAGATAAGAAAACATGTCAAGAACTTCCGAAAACTTGTTCCCAGATTGGACTGACTCAAAGAACGATTCATTAATAATTGTACGCCAACTTACCGTTGACATGTTGAAGTCTCCAACGATCAGGACAGAACTACTCTGCAACACATTTTCAAACCTAACCAAACCACTTATAAAAGTTGTCATTGAATAATCACATCCAGGTGGAATATAGATACAACACACTAATACGTTCTCTCCAGTGCTGGACTTGATTGAGACCCAAATATCTTCACACTCCAGCTCCAGATCATATCGTCGGTTGAACTCCAGTGTTGATTTAACCGCCACTAGGCATCCTCCTCCATCCTTCCTCTTTGAGCTTGTTGTCTCTCGATCCCGGCGATATACCAAGTAACTGTCGCTAAAAAGCTCGCTTGATAAGATATTATTGTTTAGCCAGGTTTCGGTTAGGCAGATGACGTCATAATCGTTAAGGAGTAGATTTTGGGAGAAATCATTAGTTTTTGTACGAAGAGCCTGTGTGTTTTGGTAGTATATTTGTAGATTTTTAGCCATTATACTGAGCTAATTTTCTCATGGCATGATTAAATTTGGTGGCAAATTACAGCTTTTCCAATACGTCACAATCACTGATATGAATAATGCGCGAAGAATCATCTTTTCGAACAAATATCCTTCCATTCCTAGACCAGCAGTATTTATAGTTCTTGTTTTTAGCAGCAGATCTGGCTTCTTTAAAAATAATTTTATTTTTCATGGTAAGATGCTCATTAATATATATGCTGTCAGATATTCCTGGTATTGACATTTTTGGAGAACCATTTTCCTTTTCTAGCCGTTTTGCTTTTGCGGCTGCAAAAAAATTTTCTTTATCTCGGCGAGAAACAAACCGGACTATTATGTTTTTAGTTTTGTTTCTTGAATTCTTATTTAGTTGGACTCTTGTAACGTATTCAGTTATCTCGTTTTTAATTTCACATTTTACATACTGACCTATACTCTGAACAATGTTATTTAAATTTTCGTTTTCCCTCTCAGGTATACCTTGTATTTCAACATTGTTTAACCTTGATGTTTGGTCTAGTTCATCTAACTTGGTTTCCAGTGCAAGTACCTGTTGCTGAAGCGTGAGGTTTTCTTTTATTAGTTTGTCGGTATTACGCATCCACTCGTTCATTCTGTTCAGTTTTTCTTCAAAATCGGACACTTTATCTGAACAAAATGTAACGGAGTTGTATAGGCCGACCTGCTGTTCTCTTATTCCACGTAACTCAGATTTTAGGTCATCGATGGCAACCAGTAAGTCCTCGTTTGTAGTTGTTGTGTGTAACAGTTGCATCCCAGTAGGATTACGGTGGGCATCGACTGAAATATTATTTAATTGATTATTCGCCTGGACTAAACCACTCGTAGACTGCAGAGTTTCACCGATGGACTGGCGAGATAGGCGTGCGCTACGCACTGTTCGGGAGAGCATTAATCCTAATGGTATTGATAAAACAGAGTCAGGTTCGCCACCTCACTTCTATGCGCCAAGCTCTTCAAGGTTCTAGATAGCTAGAACCTTGGGAGCTCTGGATCTGCTATAAGACATCTGGCCCTCCTCTAGATGGAATCAAGCAGCTTCAAAGTGTGTTTAAGTGCAGAACTGCATATGTGAGATCACACTCTTTGCATTTTTTCAAATAGATGAGCCTGGTTTCCCCCTCGTGCTTGTAGAACGATATATTCGGCCTTACGTTAAATACTTTTAAAATTGTTATAATTACTTATTTAAAAAGATTGGTTATCTACGGCTAGCAAGTGTCGAATCCACTTATTCTCTATATGTAACTTTGTCTCTTTCACTTTAATATATATAACTCTGTCTGGAATGTCCCTTAGACAAACTGTATTTTTATGGTTCGCCACCGGCTCTCGTTTCTTGTCTTGATAGTTCTCGAGAATCGATTCCAGGTTGTCGTTGATAAAGACACTTTGCAGAGGTTTCAAGGATGATCAGGGATGCATTTTGTCCTCTACCCTCTTCCTGTTGTATATCAGCGACATTATTTGAAAAAACTTCTAATCTAATTTATCGCTTCTGATGACAGTATATTGGTGTATTCCTTTAAGTCGCCCAACCAGATGGCATCAGCCGACACTGCCATAGGCGTCACCAACAAAAATTGTTAACACGTAACAACTATTATTGACGGTCTTAATATCATTTTGGAGTAGAGTGAGTGCAATCCTCTTGAATTTAACTCAGCTAAGATTTAGGCTACTTTATTTACAAAAAAAAGCTGCTCCTGCCGCCCTAAGCCTTGTTGTTATGTCTTGGCTTATTTATCGCAGTCTTCGTCAATTCGCTTGTTAGGTTGGAAGCAATATATCTTGGCATGAACATGTAGCGTAAAAAGATAAGGAACATTCTAAATAACTTTGGACTTTTTTAAAATGGAAAAGCTGTAGGTATACATTGCAACAGCTTTCAACGCTTTACAAGCCTTAGATTCATCCATCTTTTAAGTATTGATCTCACAAAGCAGTTCTGCATCCAAACACACTTTGAAGCTGCTTGATTCCATCCAGAAGGCCCTCATATGTCTTATAGGAGATCCAGAGATAGGTAGAAGCTTGGATTGTTTGGCACACAGAAGTAAGGTGACGAACCTGACTGTGCTCTATCAATACCATTACGATTAATGCTCTTTTGAACAGGTTAATATCGGAAAAGACACTCGACGTAAATATCGAGTACATCTGCAGACACCTAGAATGTCGCTATATCCGAACTCCTTTTTATGGAGAAGTGCAAGCCTGTGGAATCATTTCCCAAAGCACGTCTTTCCCGAACATTGCAACATTAGAAAAAAAAATATCTACATATAACTTTGTAGCATTGGCGCTCTACTCGCACTCGCGCGTACTCGTGATTATCATAGAGTTTACCCTTTTGTGCCAGTGTATTCCGTAAAAAAAATAATAATAAAAAGGAAACTTTTGATCATAGGTAGTGGACTGGAATAGTATTACAAGAAAACTAATAATAATGCTATGGCTATTTCTCTAGTCCTAGAAAATAAGCACAGTGAAACTCCTACGGAACCCTGATGTTACATCAAATGCTGCGGACATCACAACAGCAGATTGCATTATCACCTTAAGGAAACCCAATAGTTTGGTGTCAAAGGCCTTCTCCAAGGTCTTAAATTAGAGCCATCTCATATAAAGCGAAATGTTTAACTGTAAATGAATCCCTTATAAAACCACATTGACTGTCACTTAACAGGCTCTGATAAATCATCTCAGTTGATAATATACCAATATAATAAACAGTTTAGTCACTGCAAATTGCTAGATTGGCTCCCCTTTAATTGCTAATATCTTCATTTTTGATTGTGATTTGAACCTATGCTTCCATTATATAATTGATAAGTTCTTCCATGATAAGTTAAATAATAGCTACAGGGATTTTGGTGAAAAAGTTGTTTCTTTAAAAACAGCCAGGAAACTTATCTAGACTAGAAATGACTACTATTGGTAAGACATCAATTTTAGTAAAAATTATGTCTTTTATTTTGACAAAGAAAAAAATATTTTTTTGTAATTAATATACATATAAATTGTTTACCGTGCACCACTCTCTTGAAGGTGTTTCACATTTGGTAAATTACTTGAATTTCTTTTTCTGTTTACAACTTGTAAATAATAAAAAAATTCGTAAGTTAACAGTGAGTTAATACTTTGCTTAACCCTGCGCCGGTCGCGCAGCGGTACTCCATGCCGCAATTTAATTATAAACATTTTTCTTTAGGTATATTTGGCCTACGCCCCTGGCTGTCTAGGTATGCCACCATGTGTATTTTTAGAAGCGCCTGCCTCGCACGCATTTTATTAGTGATATTCTGTTAGGGCTAGTGAGAGCGTCAAACTAATCAGAGCTGATCAGCGGTATTCCGTGCTGCAACGCGACCGGTCATGTAAGTAAAATTTAAAATAACATCTTTTGTATTTTTTTTATATATTAATGCGCAGAATACATATTTTATATTTAGGGATAGAAGAGCCTCCACCAAACCACTTACTGAGAAAGAGTTACAGAGAATAGCCGAAAACTTATCTGATATTGAGGATGATATTGCCGACTTTGAGAGTGAAAGCGAAGGAGAGGAGGAAGTAATTGAAGAAGATTGCTATAACAGTGAATCGGAACAGTCCGCTGATGAATTTTCCGAAGAAACTGAATCCTTTGTCAGGCCCAATAAGAGTGAACGTTTTCATATTGGGAAAAATGAAGAGACGATTTGGAAAAGCACCCCTGTAATTCAAGGTAATAAAACCAAGGCTAAAAATATTATCAAAGTTTTACCTGGATCAAAAGGTGAGACCGAAAATGTGTCAAAACCATTAGATTCGTTTTTCCTGTTTTTGACTAGGGATATGGTAGATCATATCGTATTATGCACTAATATTTATATCGAAAATAAACGTGATATTTTTATATGAGACCGAGATTGTAAGTTAACTTCTTCCGAAGAAATGTTGGCATTATTTGGAGCACTTTTCATAATTTCCCCAAAAAAATGAAAACCACGTAAATGTTGAAGAACTTTGAGCCAAAGATGGGACAGGAATGATTCTGTTAAGAGCATTATTCAGTTATAAAAGATTTTTGTTTCTTCTTCGTGCCCTTTGTTTCGATGATATAACAACAAGAAAAAAAACGCGAGAAATTTGATAAATTAGCAGCGATAAGAAAGATATTTGAGGATTTTGTCAAAAATTGCATAGAAAGTTATAGTTTGGGCGAGTTTATCACAATTGATGAAATGTTACATCCATTTCGAGGACGATGTGGATTTGTTCAGTATATGCCACTAAAACCTGCCAAATATGGCATCAAATTCTATGCTCTTTGTTACAGTAAAACGTACTACACTTGGAAATTTGAAATATATTGCGGATTACAACGGGAGGGACCTTTCAAAACTTCAAACAAACCATTCGATATTGTACAAAGACTAGTAGAGCCAATAAAAAACACTAAAAGAAATTTAACAACAGATAATTATTACACTAGCTATGAATTGGCACAGTATCTTTTAAAAAATGGCATAACTTTAACTGGTATAGTAAAAAAAAATAAAAGGGAATTACCGCCTGAATTCCTACCGAGCACGTCGCGTACAGTTGGAACGTCTATGTTTGGATTCCAATTTGATGTCACTTTAGTATCCCATGTTGCTAAAAAAAAATAAAGCGGTAATTTTGCTGTCCACCATGCATGACAACGATGAAATTGACGAGGAAACACAAAAACCAGAAATAATATTACATTATAATAGAACAAAATGTGGCGTCGATACAGTCGACCAAAAATGCTCCTCGTATACAACACAAAGAATCACAAGAAGGTGGCCTTTAGCAATTTTCTTTAGAATTTTAGATATTGCAGGAATCAACTCCGAAATTATAATCAATAATAATAGACCAGCAGATACGCCGCCAAGACGAAGAAAGTATTAAGACCTCTCTAAGTTAATCCCTCATGGAAAATTATCTTAAGAAACGCGCGAAGATAGAAACACTTCCTAAGGGTATTAGGGAGTTCTTGTCTCGCTATAATACTCCTGTTGAAGTCCCTATGGCACTAAATAAAAATCGGGTTGGTCGTTGTCATATATGCAGCGCACACAAAAATAACAAAACAACAGTTACTTGTGGTCAATGCAAAAGATTTGTTTGTAAATCACACAGTAAAAAATCGGTGCAATGTAATAGTTGTCTTTTTCCACCAATGGAGGAAGATTAGTTTAAAATAAAATTTATAAGTGATAAGTACATTCCTTTTTTGTATAACGTTTAGTTGTACAAATGTATTTTTGATATTTTGTTAATGGGGAATCTCATAATTTTTGTTGTATTTATTTTGAGTTATAAAATTTATTTTATAAATAAAGCCTTTACTACGATTAGAGTTGTTTCATTTTGTATGTATTTTTCAATTAAAACTTATTTTGCCAGTGAGGCTACAACTATTTTACTTGCGGCATAGAGTACCGCAGAGCGACCGCTCATGGCATTTTCAATGGCGCGCCCGCCGCAGGCAGGGTTAAAATCTCTCTATACATTGAGGTCTAATTTTTTTTCAAATGAATGTGAAATAAGTCACATAGATTTGAGGCTTCCATATTAGGGGTTATTGCTATTTGGTCTAAATACAAGAATTAAATTAAAATGTCTCGTCGATGCGATCGTCAAAAAGATCATTCAAACGTAGGGGCAGCTCGATTTTGTGTACTATCCCAATACTTTTAGTTATTGTATTCTACGAATCTAGTTTAAAAATCTACGTTTCAAACATTCAACAGATGATTATTTCTTAAATAAAACTGCGATAAAAGTATAGAAAATCCTAGATATTTTATGAAAAAACATTTTATCAAAAAATTATTTATTCTTTAGAGTTAAATTTAATTTTCATGAATATATTAAAAAAGTAAACATACGATTAGAACATTCAAATTGCACTTGATTAATTGTCCCAAATTAAATATTATTAATTTTATTATTACGTTAAATCTATTTTTCTGAATTTCAAGTCATAATGAAAATTCAGACATTTGAAATTAATTGTCAAGTCTTGGCAACTCATTATTGCCTGTGGCTATACAATGGCTTTTCCAGAACTGTTATTTTCAACTTCAGGAATAAATCTTAGCTAAGAAACGGGATGGGACCGAAACATCTTAATGGTCTTGCTGAAATATTCTTAAGTAATCGTATTAATTTGGCTCTACGAAGATAAAAATATTTTTAAGAAGTTTGAAACAACTGAAAAATTACTTACTTTATAAATTAATTTTTAGTTAAAATAAAATCAATCATTTATGTAGTTCTCTTATTATCAAACTTTCAAGAATTTAAAGCTTCTTTATTTTATTTGCTAAAATAAACTTATAAACCGAATTTTTATATCTGCAGTAGCAGGAATAAAATGAAACATGTAAAATGACTACTAATAGAACTCGTGTGCTTTTAATCAGCCTAAAATAAATAAATGAAAATAATACAAAAATGTATATTCATGAGGTTATAATTAAACGCATAATAGCATTAATGAAAGTGTTGAAAGTTTTCTGGTTTTTCATTCGCTTAAAGTGCTCAGGAAGCATATTATACAATTTTGGCGAAAAGTATTTTAAGCTTATTTCGCCATGAGTTTTAATATTAGTGATATTTTGGCCAATTTTTTCCATTTTTTATGTTTTAGTAGTTTTGAAACAGCATAACTGGCGCAGATCTAAGTTTTTCATTTGTTTGGAAAATTCATTTGTTGAATACATTTTATCTTTTTTTTTTAATAATATTTAGAAACCAGTTTTGCATAGTCCCCCATTTTTTAAATCAGTTTCAGAGACTCCTCCCCAACCTAGTATACTATATTATAAATAACTTTGAACTATGAACAAATACAATATTTTCAGTTGTTTAAAATTTATATTAAAGATTCCTGATTTTCTGAACTAATTCCCTCGTACTCGAAGCAGCGGACCCCGCCGAAGCCCGAAACCGAAACCTTTGAGCAGAGACAACCAAAGAGACGTGCAACTAGATAGAAATTTTTATCCTATTGTTGTTGCTCTCTTTAATCTGTATATATTGTATTTCGTTGTCTTTCTCTTCCCTTATAAAAGGTGAGCTAAGGTGGCGCCACAATACTAATCTTTCGCAATGCTAAATGTGTTTAATTATCAGAGCAGTCAAAATAAAACATTCTTCCATCTCCGTCTAAATGAATGCAAAAATACAGGATAGCTTGTGTCCAATTCTCTAGTATTTCTAAAATTATAATTAAGTACGGCAACAGTGCAATCCTTGCTCAACATGAACAGGTGCATTTCAATATGGCTGAATAGTTGTTGTTGCTGATTAATTTTGTTTTGTTTTACATCATTAGTTGAGATTTTGGACGAGTGCTTGAATTTTACGTATTTTATTACCTACTGGATTTAGGTGAACTTGGTTACAGTAGTTAGTAGTTGTAGTTTTTTGTAGGATACAGATTATGTGTGTGAAGCTAGCGTCCGATCGATATCCAACAACCAAGTCGAGAACGCAGCATATGCCGATTGCCAGCGACCAATTTATAGTCCGCGCTCCCTGTTATTTAATCAATATAATACCCATAAGTCCTGAAATTTCCAAGGGATTTTAATAATTTTTTGTCCAGATATTAACAATGAATATCTAAATCGACTAACGATGGTCTCAAACCTCTACAAACTTAAAACGGTAACATGTTACTACTGTTACCGTCTTAAATTATAAATTATGAAAATAATTAAGAAAATGCATGTACATATTATAGGTATAGCATATACTGAAAATACAATTAAATGTTATCAAACTGCATTGTTTTAATTAAAGTCTGTCATCGTTCTGAGCAATTAAAAACATATCAATAACTTTTTTTTGTTTATTTGTTTTAATTACAATCAGCCGTTCTCTCTCAGAACATAATTATGATGTTCTCACTTCTGAGACATAACGGCTGATTTTAATTAAAATAAATCATTAAATGCTTAATAGCCGAGGTTTGAATTATGGCGGCAAACGCTATCTGCGCCATCTACGTTCACCTTTCACGAAGAGAGACAAAGATAGAAAATAATCGGATATTTTATTAGCGCACAGTTGCGCGTCTCTTTGGTTGTCTCTGCTTTCAGTATTCTTAAGGCGTTCAAGCGGGGAAGCACTGCTCTGGGGCAAATTAAAAAAAAATTGTTTGGTTTGAGTCTTTGCTGCTGCCTGTCTTAACAGCAAAAAATAAACTAAAAACCGACTGCAATAATGTTGTAAACATAAATTAATTAAATATTGGACAGGAAATAAAAAAATTAATTCAAAATAAAGCAAAAAATTAAGTTAATTTGATAATATTAAATAAAAATTAAACCTTCTCGTGTTCGACAACATTTCAATGGAGATACTTTTAAATGCTTGCGTAATTTTAACACAAAGCTCCTCTAAATTAGTAGCCCGTTCATTTTCGTGCCTATAAATTTGTTCTTTTAGGTATCCCCAAAGAAAAAAATCATTGGGGGCTAAATCGGGGCTTCTGGCGGGCCATTTAATAGTACCGTTTCCACTGATTGTTCGATCAGGGAAATTTCGGGGACAGGGACGTTTCGAGAAATTGACGTACCACTAATGCGTTATGAGCGGGACAACCATCTTATTATAACAAAACTTGTTCTAAATTGATATTGAGCCCTCGAATAGCAGGAAGAACTGTTGATTGTATCAGACATATGAGATATTAAATAAAATGATTAACATTAATAAAAAAAGGCCGTCTAGAATTGAAAACTATTTGCTTCTCACAAAGCAACCCGTGAATGAATCAAATGATTTGTTGATTATTGAGGTAAGAGGTACGGGAGAAATTTCTTTTGATATTTGTTTTAATCCGCTTCTTATATTATCTCACCCAGGGAATTTCTTTATTTTAAGTTGCTAAAGAGTTTTATATAACTTCTGATATTTACACTGGTACATCGTGTCTTCATTATTTTCAGTGAGAACACTACCACAAGTGCTTTTGATTTGACTAATTTGAGTTTTAGGTTTAGTTTCATTACAGATCTTATTTAGGCCCTTCCAAAGATTTAATCTTATGGCCCCCTTTCACGCGCCCACATGTTTGCGCAAACTGGTTTGTACAAACTGTTTTGCACAAACATGTTGGAGTCGATGTTTGCATTTTGACGCTCAAATATTTTAGTGCATTCGGTCCACGTCTTGTTAACCGTCGCGAAAAAGTCTTCTGTGTTTATGGAGGAAGAACTACTGCTACTAGAACTTGCTGCGGTTTGTATTATTAAAAAGAAACTTATCTTGCAGAAGAAGAAAAGAAGACCAACTAAATCGTGGCTAGAAAAAAGACCTTTACTGGCTCATACTTCTTTAATACGAGAATTAAGAAATGAACCCGAAGATTTTTGTAACTATTTGCGAATGGATAAAGAAACTTATCTTCAATTGTTAAGTTTAGTTACGCTAATCATTATAAAGAAAGATACTGTCATGAAACGTGCAATTACACCACATGAACGGCTAACTGCTAACTTGCGGTTTTTGGCTACCGGGAGATCCTAGGAAGATCTTAAATTTTTCACGTGTATTTCAGCATGTCACCTAAGTCAAATTATTCCCGAAACCTGTGAGGCTATATACATTACATTACGAGATGAATATTTAAAGGTACGTAAATATCATTTAACAAATAAAATATATTTCTCTTATAATAATACAGGAAATGTCAAAAAACTATGTTCCTTTATCAAAAAGAAAAACAAACAAATAAAATTTTCTTAAAAAACACTTTCTCCAAGAAAAAAAAACAACAAAAGTTAAACATCTTTAAAATGTTGAAAGTATGTTGACACTGAGCTCTCACCCTTTTTTTGATTGCTGGGTTCATTCTGCAGTAGGGGTTCTTTTGTCAAGTGTTGTTGTTCTTGTTGAAACTGATCTTTTATGTTTGTTTGCTCTGGTGAATGGGGTAGACAAGAAGTGAGATTGACTTCTTCCGGCATGTGTAGATATGCTTGTTTTTGCTGTATATAGTTGCGAATAAGTTGGCTGTATTGACACTGGCCATTGTTGTCCGTGAGGTGGTTGATTATACGGTTGTGTATGGTGCTGAAGTGTCTGTGGTTGTAGGTATGGCTGAGTCTGGTGCCGATAAGGCTCTATGTTTTGAAAATATGTTTGATTCTGTAACCGATTTGCAGGTTGATAAGTGGTTTAAAAAGCAGAGTTAGGAGTCAACTTTTCGTGTGTAGAAATACTTGGCGACTCCCTTGGTAAGAATAATCCTGATTCACTAGTTGCTTCATCACGCTCAGCCGTCAATTGATGAAGTTCCTGAAAATCATACGAATATACCAATGTATATAATTATACTTTTTATAAAGAATTGTGAAACAGCCGTGAGTAATGAGGTATTATTTTGGTTATAGTTTCCTAAAACTACGACCGAATGGAAGAGTATCGGTAGAGAGTTTGAGCAAAAATGGAATTTTCCACATTGCTTGGGCGCTGTTGACGGCAAGCATATACAAATTATGGCAGGTCCTTGATCTGGATCATACTACTATAATTACAAAAAAACTTACAGCATTGTGCTAATGGCCAGTATGAATACAAACTGTGAATTTATTATGTGCGATGTTGGAACTAACGGTCGAGTATCTGATGGTGGTGTGCTAGACAATACAATATTTATGTATATAATTATACTTTTTATAAAGAATTGTGAAACAGCCGTGAGTAATGAGGTATTATTTTGGTTATAGTTTCCTAAAACTACGACCGAATGGAAGAGTATCGGTAGAGAGTTTGAGCAAAAATGGAATTTTCCACATTGCTTGGGCGCTGTTGACGGCAAGCATATACAAATTATGGCAGCTCCTTGATCTGGATCATACTACTATAATTACAAAAAAACTTACAGCATTGTGCTAATAGCCAGTATGAATACAAACTGTGAATTTATTATGTGCGATGTTGGAACTAACGGTCGAGTATCTGATGGTAGTGTGCTAGACAATACAATATTTATGAACTTAATGGAAAATAAATTACATTTGCCAGCTGCAGAGACAGTTGTCGACGGAGAGCCCCCCTTGAATTTCGTCTTCGTCGGAGATGAGGCATTTGCGCTGTGACCAGACTTCCTCAAGCCTTACAATGAAAGGGAATTGGACTATAATAAAAGGATTTTCAACTACTGATTATCCCGTGCCCGCCGAATAGTCGAAAACGGATTCGGCATTTTACCTGCCAGATTTCGAATTTTTCATACAAAAATCAATTTGATAATAAATAAATATTGATAAAGTAGTGTTAGCATCCTGTATTCTTCACAACTTCCTACGAAAGCATGCAAATGAAGCGTATGCTTCTATGGACGTATTCGACGTGGAAGACGTAACAACTGGTATCATTACGTCTGCCCTTCGCACAGCTGATTATAATTTATTGGATCTTGCTCGTGGCCATCAGTGCAATGCCAGTTCAGAAGCAAAAGATGTAAGGGAGAAGTTTTCAAACTATTTTAACAATTCTGGCAAAGTTCCATGGCAGGATAAAATGGTTTCTCCAACAATTCAAGGTATTTAGAAAAGTAGCTACCTATATCTACTATTACATACCTACGTAATAAAAATTTACTTACTGATTCTTCATCTTCATCTTCGACATTGGTTTGCGTCTTTCGTGGAATTTCTTGATCCCGTATAAAGTTAAGCAAATCAAAATACCACAAATGAGGAATGTACACGTCTTCTTCACCATCACCAGACCTCTCCGAATCAATAATTTTTTTTAATTTTCTCCTGTACGCGGTTCTTAAAGAGTTAATTTTTTTACTACAGTTTCTTTGTTTGCTCCTACATCGAACTCCCGCATTTTTTCAATCATACTTATTCATACATTTCATAAGTTTGTTGTTTCGCATTACGATCACTGTACTGCTTGGATTTTATCTTCCAGAGACACGGGATGATCTGTACAACTCAATAAACTCACTTAAAAACTGTTTTTCTTTCTTTGACATTGTAAAGCAGAACAAATAAAGTTTCACACACTATTAAATGTGAGCGTTAACTGACAGGCCGCAGATAACTGAGCACTCCGTGCAAATAGTTGCTAGGTTCGGCATAGCACTCCGAAAACTCTGAACTAAAAAAGGATAGAAATATTCCATGCACACGAATTAAAAAAGAATAGATAGTCTTGACACAGCTGATTAACGTCAAAAATCAGGTTTATCTGTCCTCCATTCACTCCTGATAATGAGCAGGAGTGAAAATATGACAGATAAACCACATTTTAGACGTTAATCAGCTGTATCGAGACTATCTATTCTTCTCTAACTCGTGTGCATGGAATATTTCTATCCTTTTTTAGTTCAGAGTTTTCGGAGTGCAATCCCAAACCCACCTAGTGTCAATGCGCAGGCACTGAGCTTAAAACATGCAGAAATCGGTTTGATTTGTCTCTTCAAGCTCATACCAATGCACCAACCTCAAACAAAAATTCAAAACTCGACAGATTCGTTCAAACCCAACATTTTCGTATGTACAAACAAAATGTTTCCTCCTTAACGCATAAATTGTTTGCGCAAAACAGTTTGTACAAACCAGTTTGCGCAAACATGTTGGCGCGTGAAAGGGGGCCTTTAATGTGAAATGTTGAGTTATTTAGGCTTGAAAGCTTTGGATTCTCAGTTAATTTTTGCATTGAATATACTTATTTTTTTAAATTATATCTTCTCGTTTCTTAGCTAGGTTCAAATATAGATTTTTTATTGTTGTTGTAGATCTGAATTCATCCACTCATTTCTCAATCAATTCTTGTGTTTTATATTAATAGAATTTCTTTTGAACATAAAACTGTAGTACGTTTATAAATATGCATGCTTTCATTTACATCATGCAACGCATATACTTCATTCTAGTTTTCCATTTGTAAAGCTCGTCTTAGGTTGATGTAATTTATGGCGCTTAAATATGGCGCTAAAATAAGCGCTTAGTTTCGGATTGTTTTTGACAGTTAAAATTCAGAGATTAAAAAGGAGATGTTAAAAATGCTTTCGGATAGCATTTTTAACATCTCGTCTGTTATGTAACTCCTAAAAATAAGAGATTGCGAATCGTCCAACAATGCATTTTCACCTTTAAAAACGATATAGCGGAGGCAAGTGCCGGAATGGTGGTGTATTTTGTTCACAAAGGATTTGTGCTAATAGGAAGGGATTGATAGTCAGGAACTGCTGTTGAGACAATATATTTTTACAATTCTCTTGTTCTCTTTGTCCAAGTAAGTATAAAAAATTGTTATTAAAAATTCTTTATCAACTTGTGAAGACTTATAGTTTGCAGTTATAACAATTTTTTTTATTTTGAAAAAACACATGAATTTCCAACGCTTCGATTATATTATAAATCAGACCTAATATAAATGACTGCTCCATCATTTTTGTTATAATCGCCATGATTGTATAATATATTATAATTTTTTATTTAAAATAGCACATTTTCAAAATTTTCATCTCTAAATGTTTCCGATGAGATAATCAAATCAAATTGTAACTTTAAGATATGTAGATAGAAATAAACAGAGTTTGTCAAAATTTTTGCTTAAACTGGAAATATTCAAGTGAAAAACTTTTAAATTCTTGTTCAACTTTAAAAAATTAACGTTAAAAATATTAACACTCTCCATATCATATATTTTAGGCATTTCATCCTTGAAAATTCCGAATATACTTATCGGCTCCAAATATTTTTAACATTATTTTGATTGAAATTAGGGTATTTGTTTATATAAGTTTTTAAGTAACTGGCGACTGCGGCATCACCACAAAACGGTTAAAGCTTTCGTTATTACAAGCAGTAAGTTAATAGTAGGTATTGCTGCTAATTTAATAGTGCTGAAGTATTCGACGTTCGAACTAAAATGCAATATGATCCGATATTAAGAAATAAATATTCGAAAGACTGAAACGTAGTCGGGAATGAATAGAACATTCGTGGAAAAGGTTATTATTGATTTTAGCGACGAGGACCGACAGTTTTTAGATAGAATTAATCGAGTTCGGTTACCGGCTACGGATGAGCAGGTTGTAACTTTATGGGTCGATAGTTTGGCATTATTTTATTGTAAAATCTCACTTTGATTTTTCCTTGCGTTAACAAGTGTTAAAACGTAGTCTGTAAAATAAATAATACTTTTCTACTAAATGAAATTAAAACAGAAGCAAATGTTTCAGTTATCGAGAACTATGTTAATGCCTAGTTTATCGTGTGCAGTAAAGGAAGAAGTAGCGGATTAGCTTATTAGCTCTAGACCATTGGGCTAAACATAAAAGGATATTCGCACAGAATTATTAACAACGTTTTCTAAACCTGCTGACCTTATGTTTAATGAAGCAGTTCTTGGACGTTAGAATATTCCTGAATTGGTACGTAAGCGATTAAAGACAGACGAACCAAAAGTTTTTGCATTGCATTAAGATGCTCGACAAGTAAACGGCCTACGCTAATTTCAAGTACTCATCAAATTTATACAGACAGTCGCCTGATGCTAAAAAAAGTTTTTAATTTTGTCGTCAAGAGTCAAGATAGGTGCAGTTGTCTTGTACAAGGAAGCTGCTGCGGTGGCTAGAGTATAGTTTTAATAGTAGACACCAGTATTGGTTACTTATTGCTGAGTTAGCTACAGTGTAATTGTAACGATAGCTGCGATTATTGGTTAATTTGGAAGCTTGGAAGCTGCTGCGGTAGCTAGAGTATAGTTGTAGCAACAGATGCGGTTGTTAATTAATGTGTTACTTGCTATAGTAGTTTTATGATAGAATTTATAGTATTATAACGATACATCCGGTTAACGGTTACTTGGAAGCTGTAAAAGCCGCTAGAAAAAGTATGAAGTTTCGATTTTATGGCAATGTTCCTAATATGATATCAATTTTTATTACTTTATATCAAAGCGGAATATTGGCTATTAGGATAGTTAGTTACTTGTCAGGATGTACAAGTGGCATTAGTTACTTACGGTTATTGCTTGGTTTTCAGGTGGGACAATGCATAGCACCCCAGGTATTTTCAATATTATTTTGATTGAAATATGGGTATTTGTTTATATTAAATTCTGTGTATATTAGACTTGTCTATAATAGATAACTCACTGGCGACTGCGGCATCACCACAAAAGCGTTAAATCTTTCTTTGTTAGTCTGGCTTCAAATTTATTAGTGCTGAAGTATTCGACGTTTGAACTGATTGGACAGAGTGAAACGTAGCGGGAAATGAATAGAGCATTAGGCTATAGATCGCAGATTCTTAGGTTTACGAGTCGGTGGTTTGGCACTATTTAATTGGAAAAATTTCACTTTAATATTTTCTTGTGTTAACAAGTGTTCAAATAATATAGTCGAAAAACAAATAACACTGTTTCTCCGACATCAGAAATGGAACCTCATCCACAATCAGCTGAAAATGTCCTGACAAATGAAACTGAAAAAGGAGCAAAGGTTCCAGTTATAGGAAACTATATTGATCACTTGTTTATCGTGTGCACTCAAAGGAGAAGCAGCAGATTGGCTTATTCGCTCTAGACCTTTGGTAAAGGATGGGAGGATATTCGCATAGCATTATTATAACTGTTGACCTGATGAAGATGTTCGAGAAAGCAGTTCTTGGACGTTAGAATATTCCAGAATTGGTGCGCAAGCGATTGCAGGCAGACGTACCAAAAGATGTGAAAAATAAGAGCTTTTACTTTACATTGAATTAAGAAGCTCTATAGGTAAACGGCCGCCGCTACTTTCAACTTATCAGCAAACTAGTTCGAACCATCGAGCCTTTACTTCTAGGAGCAACCATTATTCATGAGCATGTGTCGTGTCTATGCAAAATTAAATATAAGGCTTATCAGGGGTGAGTGAATGTTGCATGTGTGAATAAACGGCACGATGGCAAAATCTAAAAGTCTGTCATGTGTTTTTCTTGTGAAAGGTATATCAATGATATACTGATTCCTTCTACTTCAATGTCTGAGGGGCTATATCGTTTGGGAATTGTTTTAGCATAAGCCGGATTTTTATCTAATTTAAGAAAATTCAAATATCTTAAAACTGCAGTTCAGTACCTAGGGTATTTGGTTCGGGTTCGTGCGCTTCGCCTAAAATATCTGCGCTGAACTATTTTGCAATTCCCAAAAGTCCTACACATGTTCATCTGTTAGTAGGAAACGAGGCATAATAAGAAAATTTAAAAGTGGTTGTGTTTCACGAAGGATAGTATGAAATTATGAAACCAGAAATATTCAAAGCTAAATTTTTATTATTAGCTTAGCAGAGCGCTATCAGCGTATGAGCTGTCATCAGTATTAACCTAAGAACATTGAATGCATAGGATAAGCCTAGCTGCAAACCAAAGGCGAGGTGTTTGAGTTCACCATCTCTCAGACAATGATTCCAAATTGATTTTCTAATTTTTGATACAATTATATTTTTCTTAATCCACTGAATATTTTTTTTAAATGCTGTATTTTATAACTGCTAAAAAATAAACTCTTTAAAATGTTATTTTATTTGCTAACTAGTAATATATGCTTTGAGACTAATCAAAAAGCTTTTCAGAATAAGAAAATATTCTTAACAAAAAAGTTAATGAAAAAAAAGCAAATTGGGAACATAGACCTACCTCTACGTTTACAATGCAAGTATTCAATATAGCCACTTTGTGTTTTTTTTTTCTAAATATTTTTGCATGTGTGTGTAAGCTAGCATCTGATCGATATCCAGCAACCAAATCGAGAACGCAGCATATATTGTTTGCCAGGAAGTTATTTATAGTCCGCGTCCGCTGTTATTTAATCGATATATCGCCCATATCTCCTGGAATTCGCAAGGAATTGTAATAATTTTTTGTCCAGATATAACTGTTAGTAGGAAACGAGGCATAATAAGAAAATTTAAAAGTGGTTGTGTTTCACGAAGGATAGTATGAAATTATGAAACCAGAAATATTCAAAGCTAAATTTTTATTATTAGCTTAGCAGAGCGCTATCAGCGTATGAGCTGTCATCAGTATTAACCTAAGAACATTGAATGCATAGGATAAGCCTAGCTGCAAACCAAAGGCGAGGTGTTTGAGTTCACCATCTCTCAGACAATGATTCCAAATTGATTTTCTAATTTTTGATACAATTATATTTTTCTTAATCCACTGAATATTTTTTTTAAATGCTGTATTTTATAACTGCTAAAAAATAAACTCTTTAAAATGTTATTTTATTTGCTAACTAGTAATATATGCTTTGAGACTAATCAAAAAGCTTTTCAGAATAAGAAAATATTCTTAACAAAAAAGTTAATGAAAAAAAAGCAAATTGGGAACATAGACCTACCTCTACGTTTACAATGCAAGTATTCAATGTTGCCACTTTGTGTTTTTTTTTTCTAAATATTTTTGCATGTGTGTGTAAGCTAGCATCTGATCGATATCCAGCAACCAAATCGAGAACGCAGCATATATTGTTTGCCAGGAAGTTATTTATAGTCCGCGTCCGCTGTTATTTAATCGATATATCGCCCATATCTCCTGGAATTCGCAAGGAATTGTAATAATTTTTTGTCCAGATATAACCAATGTATTACTAAATCGATTTATAATAATTATTAACCTATATAAACTAATGTTTTTTTTTGTGAAAATTAATTATAAAAAGTAAAACGTTGATGAAATGAAAAGGGGTCTGACTCACAAAGGATTTAAATAACTTCTTCCTCTAATACATAATGAATATCTAAACCGATTTAAGATTATTACAAATATACAAACGAAAGTTTTTTGATAAAAACTTATTGAATTGGTACATAGTTTTTTTCCATAAAAAAAAATTTATCGGCTGACTTCCAAAACTCCCAAAGAAAGTTTTATCAACCTCAAATCCGTTTAGATATTTATTATACAGTATAGAAAAAAGTTTTATTCAAATCCTTTGGAAGTCTTGCGAGCCTTTTTTATTTCTTATTATTTGACTTTTTAAGTAATTTTTACAAAAAAAGTCTTAGCTTGTAAAGGTTTGTAACCACTATAAATTGATTTAGTTATTCATTGTTAAAATGTGGATAAAAAAATATTAAAATTTCTTAGGAATTCCAGGAGATACGGGCATTATATCGATTAAATAACAGCGGACGCGGACTATAAATAGGCTGCTGACAAACGATATCTGCTCGATTTGGTCGCTAGATATCGACCAAAGACTGACTAGCTTTACACCCATTATTTTTGCGACATTTACTGCTTCGAATAAGCGAAAAATTTTCCAGATTATAACAGTATGCTTAATTAGATATTTTTATTAATATTTTCCTACAAAAAATGAAGGTAAAAAGCTTATTGGTATCGAATACTCAATACATACTTCACATATATGTTGTCTTTTATATTATAACCCATAAGGATGACACCTAACTCGTCTGTGAAAGGAACGGTTTTAATTTGCCCTTTGCCAATTATGTGACCCACTTTAGATTTCTTAACATGTGTCAGTAAAAAAGAAAGTTTTTAGTTTTATTATTAATTAAAAAAAACGCAGTGAAATCACCCCAAACATCCTTTTAACACTAACACTATACTAATGTATACAGATCGTGTTTTCGTTCGTTACTTATAGGAAGCCGCATAGAGGCGAAATTTTGCAACGTCGCGCGTGTACGAGTGCCTGCGACCGAGCACCGCCCCGGCCGGCCCGAGGACGAGACGGGATTAGTAAACATCTGACTTTCGTGGGAGATGCGTCGTTTGGCGACAAAATGTCCCAAAATATTACGCGAAAATCCAGGCATTTTTAAAATATTTATTCTAATGCGGGTTTTACAGACATGACAATGTGTAAAACCCGCTTGAATTGTAATCTTAAGATGTTTAATATGCTGGGTTTTGCATAATGAAAATTAAAGCGTTATTCTAATAAAAAATAAAATATCAACTCTGATAAAAATATAATAAAAAATCAGAAATAAAACTCTAATAAACAAACTTAACAACATATCATTTTTTAAATAAAAGGCTCAAATAAACCGCCTTCTTTTAAACAAAAACTTAAGAGGATTATTCACCCATAAATTTCTGTTTCCTGGATAACTTTTTTATTTTACAATATTTTTTAATGCGGTTTTCACTAATGAAATGTACATATTTTTGTCAAGAGTTGATAGGTGCCACTTTTTTAAATTTCTGAAATTTTGATTTTTTATTTAAAAACCAAAAAGATAAATAAAAAAACCTTTCCATACGTCTCTAGATACATCGATTTTAGAAACACTATATTAATAAACCATTTCAAAAAAACTAATAATAAACCTTTGAGAATGGAAATACAAAATTCGGGGATTTTTCTTATAATTTCTTGAACCGCCGATAAGTTTAGTATCATATGGCAACAACGCACGCCCGGGCTAGCATGATTGTATCAAATCAAGAAACGCGCGACGCTTGTTCGGCCCGATCTGTGCATACTGTGCAAGCGACGATATCGGCTACTGGCAACACCACCGAAATAAAGATCTTTATTTCACATCTTTATTTCGGTGGTGTTGCTACTAGTCAACAGCAATTCAATATTATGTAAAATTGAAATGTTGATTGGGATTTCACTTAGAAGTATTTTATTGCAAAGGTGTTCCAATTTTCTGCACGTTGTTCTTTATACTATTAAGATTTTTATGTTATAAGAAGGAAAGTCAATAGTTTATTATTCTAAACGAAAAAGTAGGAATCCAAAAAAGGATCAGTTTAGACCTAGAGTTATTGCTGCAAATATGGAATAAGAATGCCACATTGCTTTTACTATTTATATATAAATGAAAATAAATGATTCATTTTGGAAAGAAAAAATGATAGAAAAATTAAAGATTTTTTATTTTAAATGTCTACTGCCTGTAGAATAATAGATCCTAGGCATAGTAAAGGCATGGAAATTCGAAACTCATCTAGAACTTGAGCTGTATTACAATTTTTGTATTACAATTCTTTGGTTTTTCTATTTTCATTAGAATATATGACTTCGTTATATTATAATTTTCATTTTTGTATACTACCTGACATAACTGTTTAATATTGTCTTATATTTTATACAGTTTGTTCTAAAACATGTACCTACGTCATTATAAGTACACATAACATCCATAAACACAAAAAAAATAAGTAAATGTAACGAGTTCAAAACTGAGAAACACATTTTTTTTAAATTAATTGAACTTTGGGATTTATTTTATGTCCATTTGATGAAGCTCACGCGTATGTCATAATTTATTTTTTGTATTCTGATTGCTAAGAACTGTTTAAGAAGGCATATTTAAAGGTGATTAACAGTAAAAGAAATTAATATTTATTTATTTTTTTATTTCTCTTTGACGAGAGCTGTATACGGGATGATTTTTAAGTTGATATTTTTTTTTAACTGTGTATAGAAATCGGTAAAATAAAACCTTTTTTCAAATAACTTTATTCAAAAAAACGAAAAATAAAAAAATTGCATTGCCAAAATGTTATAAAATGAGTCCAATACGGTCTTTTCTAATTTAAATAAGTTGTTCAAAGTTGTCACCATTAACTTCAACACAAAGACTTGCTCGACGTAACAGGTTTTTGTCTAACTGTTGCCGCAGCCTGCTCAATATGTGCTTTTAGTTCTTCTTGTGTGTCGATAGGCGTCTTAAAAACTAAACTTTTCATATACCCCCACAAAAAAAAGTCACATGGATTTAGGTCTGGCGACCTTGGTGGCCATGCAACCCATCCATTTCGGCTTCGGCCAATCCACCGATTTGGCTAACTTATATCCAAAAATTCGCTTACTTCTCGTCTAAAATGGGCGGGTGCTCCATCCTGCAGGAGCCACATAGCTTGCCTGATATTCAGTTTCACGTCTTCTAACAGAACAGGCAGATTATTTTGCAAAAACTCCAAATATAAACATCGCCCGTCAAACGGTCTGATAAGATAAATGGTCCAACAAGTATCCCATTCACAATTCCTGCCCACACATTAGCAGAAAAGCGATGTTAAAAAATTGGTTCTGCGAATTGCATGGGGATTATCACCAGACCAAACATGCGTATTTCGAAAATTGTTAATTCCGTTTCGGGTGAATGTTTCCTCGTCCATGGCTAAAATTTTGTTCGAAAAATGTTGATCATTTTCATGTTGTTGTAGGAACCATTCACAAAACTGAAATCTGCGGGGGATGTCTTCAGGCAGTAGCGCTTGGACACGTTGAACGTGAAAGGGATTAAATTGATTTTCGCGCAATGTTGTCCATACTTTTGGTTGACTTAATCCGACCTGCCCTGCAACAACTCGAGTACTTGTGGTTGGATCTTCTTCGATAAGATTTAAAATTTGTTCTTCCCTATGAACATTTTCAGGTCTCCTTCCTCTTCCTGCATGGCCTCCACGATGTTCCCGTAAATCGCCAGTATCCCTAGCCCATTGAATAATATTTATGAAACTTCTGGGTGTAGGATGATTCCGCAAAGAAGAGCGGTCTGCGTATAATACCGAAGCAGAAGCAGAATTTGAAGACACTTTCTATAAATAAGCAACATATTCACAAGTTCATTGTTTTCACAACGATGTGCCATTTTTAGGATTTGCAAATTTAAAATTAACAACAATAAACCAAAAGTGTCTAAGACTAACTGATCGGTACAATGCGTGATCGATAATACAAAAATTCGAGCAAACACTAAACATAAACAGACGATGAAAAACAAACCCATATTCACTTTTTTTATTCTGTATGTCCCTTGTTTTTGAGTGTATCGAGAAAAGTTATTTGAAAAAAAATGTATATTATACCGAGTTCTATACACAGTTAAAAAAAAGTATCAACTTAAAAATCACCCAGTATACAGGGTGGCTAAACGAAAACGAAACGGCGGCCATGTCGGACTCGTAAAGATTTTAAAAAGAAAACGCTCGGACACGTCAATTTAGATTACTACGAGGAAACATTTTCAGAGTATAATACCATCCCCTAGCCAGGGTGGAACTAACCTCAAAAATTTTAAATGGAATAGTGGGTTGAGTTATACCTTGTTTGAGAGGTCTTTTGATTTTCTTTACGGCTACACCTAATTTAAAGGATTTTACTTCAGCGGTTCTCAAACTATTGACTATTATAACATTTAAGTTTTTTGGAAAACCTTTACTAAATGTTGGGTGTTTGGAAAAACTGTATTAAATCGCAATTCTTTATCGAAATATTAATTTATAGATTTATAAACACTAGTCCAAGAAATACTGAAAATGGCCATCGTTATAAGCCATGCAATAATACAGATTTTATAGATTTTATAATATACCGGGTGGTGCGTCGCCGAGCGGAACATAGGAAAACCCATGTAAATTTTAAGGGGGTCAATTATTGGCTTCCCTGTACATTTTATAGAAAAAATGTAAGATAACTTTTTGAAGAGACCAATCTGGCAAACCCTTGTGCAAAGTTTTAAAAAAATTTAATAAACTAATCTTGAATTATTCAATTAAATTGGACCCGCCTTGGAAGAAGTTGTTCAGGAAGATCAAATGATCTATTATTGGTCCACGCTAACGGATACTTTTGCCAGCCAGGTCACTTGATCACCTTTCACCGAATTACTTTTTTTTGTAGGGTCAGTTTAATTAATTAAAGTTTCATTTATAAAAGTGGAAAATTTGAGAATCTAAACCAGTTACAAAACGCTATTTCGTTAGAATGTAATAAAATTTCCCAATATCAACTTAGTAACGGTAGAAATTAATTTTATGATCGGTTAGGATATTGTTTAGCTCTTAGTGGGGGGTTGTTTGAACATTTGATTAATTGATGTTTTTATGTAATTCTCTATTATTTTTAAAAAAGTTATTGTATTTTATTTTATTTTATTTAATTTTGCTACACTTAGTAATATTAAGAATTCTGTTCTCTCTTTTTTCGGATCTATTTTCGATCTTCTGAGTTAAACATTTACAATTGCAACGTCTTTGGACTCGAATTTACTAACAATAGGTTTAATTGTTGAAATGGACCAGATAGGCTTGATGGGAAAATAAATTGAAAATATTTCAGATACTGCTATTGGTTTAATTAAATTCTAAGTATGATAAAATTATTTTTTTAATAATCGATAATATTAATTGTTATTGATTGAACTTCATGGTTATATTAAATAAAAGTTTAGATAAAAAAGTAATGTTAACGTGTCTTACTTTGAATGTATGGTTGTTAGATTGATAAAACGAAAAAAAAACCACCCTGTATAATACAGAATCTCGTTCTTTTTAAACGACACTGTAAACCGTCAAAATAAAAGACTTCGAAAGACCTTTTAAACAAGCTATTTCTCGATACCCCTTGCCATTTAAAATTTTTAAGGGGATGACCCTGGCGGGCAGAGGGTGAAAGGGGGTGAAGTAATTTTAGGTTAGAAAGTTGTCCCCCTTGACAAACCTTTTGACGTATTTCGGCGTTTTTTTTTTAAACAGTGGTTTTCGATAAATTCGTGGTGGGAAGTTTTCAAATGAACACCCTGTATATTTATATATATGCAGGACTATCTATATAGCGATATATATATAGCGTTAGTTATATATATATTTTATATAGTTTATTATTAGTTATATATATAGTGTTTTATATATATAATTTATATATGATATATATGGTAATAATTTCTTTTTTCGATCTATAGGGTTGCTTCTACCCTTTTTTGACGGAAGTCACTCACATGTCTCTAATTTATTATTTATATCTTAATTACTAAAAACTGTTTAAGGTACATATATTTGAAAGTGAGACAAAATTATAAACATTTTTATATTTTATTCCTTCTCTTCTAAATTTGTGATACTAATACCCTCCTATATAAAAGCATTTTTTATGAATAAATTAAATCCCTGAATTTGAATAGTGAATAAACTGTATTAGGTACCAAAGGAACATGAGGATATTTTGATTGAACTTATACAAAAATGTTATTTTCTTTACTGAGACAAACGTCTTGAAATACCAAAATACGCGTGCGACTTATTTGTTAGTAAACGCAAAAAACTCCAACCGCATGCGAACTAAAAAATGCACGAATCGGTTCCTCCCGATGAATCTCTGGTAACATTGACCCGTCTGCTGCGAGACGAACAGTGTTCTGCTCTGCTTTAACGATGCGCTGTTGCCAAATGCTCACCTTCCCGATAAAGCGCGTTAAATCCATTTCAGGCAAAGTCACGTGCTGATGATTGCTCTTAACCTATCGTAAAAGCTATTCCGCACCTCTAAAAGAGTTTCAGGTAAAATGGAATTGGCACCTTCGACAATTTTATTTCGCAATTCCTCTAAATTTGTTGGCCTACTAAATTCATGCTTGTAAATGGTCTGCTTAAGGTAACCCCACCGATAAAAGTCATTTAAAGACAAATCTGGAGATCTAGGAGGCCATTGAATATCGCCAGTCCCACTAATAAGGCGGTTAGGAAAAGTATTTGTTAAAAATTCTTTTACCCTAGCCGCGTTATGAGCAGGACAGCCATCTTGCTGAAAATAAACCGATCCCAGGTCTACATCAGGTAGGATTTGAATGGCAGGAAGAACTTGATTTTGCAGCAACTCAAGGTACCTCTGGGCGTTTAAAGTGCCAATAAAAAATGGCCCTATAACATCGTCGCCCAAAATACCTGCCCAAACATTCAATTTCTGAGGATACTGGCTACGAAACTGAAAACTTCTGTGCTCGTTTTCCTGAGACCAATAACGAACAATGGAAGGATTGTGTTTGCCATGTAATGGAAAAGAAGATTCATCAGAAAACAAAATATTTTTTTAAAAATATTCATTTTCATTTGCCTTTTCCAACATGGTTTCACAAAATTCCATTCTTCACCATTGGTCTTCAGGAAATATTTCCTGAGTTTTTGAATACTTAAAACATTTGTGCCCATATTTTTTCCAAATACGAGCAACAGTTTTATTGCTCATTCCTAGTTCCTCTCCAACACTTGTAGTGGACCCTGTCGAATCAAGTTCTAGGGTACTGCAAACCATTTCTTCCCGCCGTTCTATATCCTGGACCACTTTAACAGGTGGTTCTTGACGTTTTGTGTGGCATTTTTTACAATCTTGAAGACAAAAAGATGTCTCAAAATTTGTAACCATATTTAAAACCGTTTTTGCATAAGGAATCGGTCTATTCTCAAATGTCACTGAAAACAAATCTCTACATTGTACTGCCGAATTGCCTCCATAAAACCATTTAATTAGTTGAACTCTTTCGGAAGGGGTATAAACAGCCATAGTGAAAAAAACACGAAAATAACGCTCAAAAATTACTAATGCAACGTGCAGTAACACAGCAAAGTGAGGTCTGCTGACTCCCGATTCAAAAAATAAAAAAATTCCGCTGCGTGCAAGCCGCAACCAACCGGTGTTGCCATTATTTTGGGTAATACGTAGCTCACGATAACACGATCTGTATAGTCCAAACGCAAACAACGAGCGCAGGTGCCAAATACTTATATCGAGGGAATATTTCCGGACAAAATTTACAGCATTGCCGTTCAGTGTGGAAATTTGGGGATTTAAAGAATGCAAATTAAAAATATTAATTAATATTAGGTATTAGTGATTAGTATAAATATAGTACAAAATAGTTTTGGTTATTAAACGAATTTCATTTTTTCTTTTGCTTTATAATAAACAATGCAATTCAGATTCTGCTAATTACAATAATTTATTATATCACTTTATTTTCTTCAGTTTAAAATTGAGTAATAACTGATAACATGGAATACTAATCATGTTTATGAACAAAATATCCCCTCTGCCCCCTGTGCAGATGTTGCGCTCAATCCAAAACAACCAATAAACATTTGTTCTAGTGTATTTAATGTTCTAAGGTGATAACTAAAAGTGAGTTGTTTGTGTTTTTTTATATTTTTTATAAAAAAGGACCTTAAAATTAAAGATAAATAGATAAAATATACTCACTTGTGAGTTATGTACAGGAGTTCCACGTAGTGAGAAAAAAAATTCACAAATTAAACCAACATAAGAACATTCTAGACTATAAATAACATACCACTTAATGTAAAAGGATGTACAATATTTAAAAAGGGGAAGACGTTATTACCATTTCATGTTTGTGTTTAAATTATGTTAAAAAGCGGGAAACAGGACGTTAAAATAGGTTACAGTCATCCCACTGTCAACTTCACTTCAGAATCAGCGTCATGCAAACCTGTCTAAAAGATAGTGGCGACAGATTGGAAACATTGACCACAAAATTGTCACAAAAGTTGGACGTTAAAACAAAATGATGGAACAAATTAGACTTTAACAGTGAATTTGTGTTTGAATAAAAACTCTGGAAATAGGTTTTAATTTATTTAACGGTGAAAAGGCAAACTTACAATAGCATCAATCAGAAATGAGTCCGTTACGTAAGAAACTGCACAATCATAAAATTATTAATTGTGCAGTTTCCTATGTATCAGAACGTAGTGTCTATTGAGGTTTACTTCTAAATTTAAAAAAAAAAAAGGATTATTGTTGAGCTCATTAGAGATATAAATATCTTCAAGAAAATCCAGTCAAGTGTAATTTTGGAAAGTAATTTGGTAAAGGATTTCAGAGTAATAATTTGGACTAAAATTATGGTCACTAGATCTTATCTTCACCAGATGCAGAAGACGGTTTATTTAAGTGCTCAGCTATGCGTGTTTTCCTAGGACCGACAAATACGTCCCACATATGAACAGCCACAAAAATCACACTGTAGCCTGTAATTAATCAAAATCTAACGTAAGTTTTTTCTTGTTTTATAAGAATGTTTAATGAAGGTATTATTAATTTTCTTATTATATTAGATAAGAATTAATCAATGGTAAAGAAATGAAAGTATTGTCTTTTTTAATGTCAGAAAAAATATGTTTTTTTTTTTTTTAATTTAGGTAGTTTCATTTTATTGATTAAAGTATTAATTAGGTTGGAATCATAGTTGTCGTTAAAAGAAATTTGTTTAAAAATATTTATTTCGTTTTGAAAATTAGGAGAAGATGTCTAAAAGACGGTGAATGCAACAGTTGAAAGCAGCCATTTTGCGTTGGTGAGAGTGGTTGGAATGATTTGAAATTATGTGGTCTGATTTCGTAGGTTTTCGATATATCGAAAAATTTTTATTATTTGGTGGTTTATGTATCATTAAATCTAAAAAAATTAAGTTATTATTAGCCTTTATTTTTAATGCGAAATAAATTTTAGAATGTGTATTTGGTTTAAATTGTTTTAGAGTAATTGAGCTCCCAAAATGTCACAATTTAAGAAGCAGAGACATTCGTCAATTTTTGATATATCTATATCAATTCAAAATGCCTTTCTTGTCAGTTATTATGAAATTTGATTCCAAATGATCCATGAAAACAACCGCTAAGAATGGAGATAAGCAGCTGCCCACAGCAAAGCCAATAGCTGTTGGTAAAACTTATTATTGAAAAAAAATCTTGAGAAAAGCAATGGTTAAATAATGTTATTAAGGCTGCGGTTATTAGTTACTTGTTGAAAGCTGTTGAGGTAACTGCAGTATAGTCGTTCCGATAGCTGCGGTTATTGGTTACTTGGAAGCTGTAAAAGCTGCTAGAAAAAGTATGAAGTTTCGTTTTTATAGCAATGTTCATAATATAAGCAGTGGATTAACGCCTGAGGCGGCTCCAGATACCTTAGAATGTAAAACTACTAGAAGGCTTAATAGAGTTTAGAAATGCCTGAAACTATAGTAAATTCTCACAGGAAGCAATGAAGATTTAAAAAAAAAAATCAACGTACTTTAACTACACTAACAATATAACTTAATATCAACTTGGAAAAAATGTTGCTTTAATACACTTTTAGAACTCAGACAGAAGTGGAAAAAAACAAGAAATGAGTTAGGGGTTATTTTTGCTTTTAATAAATTTTTGGTAAATTCATAAGAGTTCCTTATTGAAAATGGATTAGAAAAATTGGCGATTTAAGGAAAAATAGAAGTTAACCAGGAAAAGAATTTTGAGGCCGGAGAATCGATATAAGAAACTATAGGTCTTACAGGACAGTTTTGTTTGTAGTTTTTTGGTAGTCAATAAAGAATCTATCTCCAAAAATGTTCGTAAACATTTTTTAAACTATTTATAATATATCTGAGTCTGATGATGACAAGAGCACTTGCTGAAATGCATCACTTCTAACATGATAATTGGCATTTTATTGATGGAGGAAACACTTCTTTCTTCATAAATTGCTCTACAAAACTTTTCAATATTATATTGACTCCACTTCAGAATGGCCTTTTTCCTTTCTTTATTAGCCTGGCTTCTAATTTGATAGTGCTGTAGTATTCGACGTTTAAACTGATATGTGACATGATCCGATATTAGAAAATAAATAATCGAAAGAGTGAAACGTAAAAAAATTATTATTAAATTTAGGGGCAAGGGCCGATAGTTTTTAGAGAGAATTGATCGATTCGGCAACCGGCTACCGATCGCAGGTTTTTATTTTTACGGGTTGATAGTTTGACATTATTTCATTAGAAATATCTCCTTGTGTTAACAAGTATAATAAGTGACTTACTTTTCTGAAAACTAATAATAGTGATTTTCCGACATTCTTATCTATTATATACAATATAAAATAATATACAAATATAAAAAAAGTATTAAAAATAACAGTGAAACTTTATTTATGTATACAGGGTGTTCGTTTGAAAACCTCCCACCACGGATTTATCGAAAACCATTGTTTAAAAAAAAACGCCGAAATACGTCAAAAGGTTTGTCAAAGGGGACAACTTTCTAACCTAAAATTACTTCACCCCCTTTCACCCTCTGCCCACAGGGTCATCCCCTTAAAAATTTTAAACGGCAAGGGGTATCGAGTAATAGCTTGTTTAAAAGGTCTTTCAAAGTCTTTTATTTTGACGTTTGACTTTTTTAAATCGGTCGATTTGTTTTCGAGAAAATTAGAAAAATCTTTGTTTATCTTAATTTGTTCAGATAGAAAACAAAAACATGAAAATATCAGTTTTTATTTCAATAAGTGTTTAAAATGTTGCCCGTTAGGGTTTGCCAAATCTACAATTTGTTTATAATTTAAAACGGAAACTACCAACATAAACAGCAATTCCAAAGATTAGACGTGGAAAAAACTAAATAACAACCTGAATTTTTTTCCGCATTCTTTTCATCAACACAGATATCCTGGGCGAACTGTATTTATTGTTATACCTGCTTAGTTATTTATAGTTGCTAAGGAAAATAAAGAACTTATTTTGCCATCAGTTACATTTGTGACAGTCTTGGAATAGTGTCTGTATGGAATAGTGTAGTGTATCTTTATTTGTTAAATTGAAGATTTTAGTTTCAAAATGGTAGACACACTAGCCCAAAGAGTGGAAATTATTCTAATTTATGGTGCCCAAAATCAATGTGCTCGGCAAACTGCCGCGCAGACATCCGGAGAAGATAACTTTGCATAGGTATGTTTTGGACCTTGTTACTAAGTTTACTGAAACTGGATCTGTTGCAAATAAAAAACGTTATCATCGGCGAATTTTGGATGAAGCCGCTCAAGTTGAAGTTTTGGGTCATTTTGGAATAAATCCTAATACTTCATTACGCAAAATTGTTGCTGCCACTGATATTTCATTAGGCTCTGTTCACACAGTTATCAAACTTCATAAATTTCATCCATTCAAAATGAAAATATTGCAAGAGTTAATCGTCGACGATTTCGATAGGCGAGTTGAGTTTTGTGAAAAAATGACTAAAGCGATTAATGATAATACTATCCATGTAAAGAATATCTGCTTCAGCGATGAATGCACATATTATCTAAATGGATTTTTTAATAAGCATAACTGTAGATATTGGAGCACTGAAAATCCTTATGCATTTGTAGAAGGACATACCCAGCACCCTCAAAAAACATAATGTGCAGGCATTTTAGAAAATAAAGTGATTGGACCATTATTGAAAAGATTGGATAGGGCGAAGGAGGCCTATAGAATGGCCTGCTAGATCTCCTGATATAACGCCGTTAGACTTTTTTCTATAGGGTCATTTGAAATCTATTGTGTTTGCTCCCCAACATGACAGTTTGGATGAATTTGAAATGAAATGAAATTGAATTTGAAACTTCGTCAACGCATCATCGACAGCTGCCATGATATCCCACAACATGTTTTTGAAAATGTCCGTCAGGAATTTGAACATCGCCTATATCATTGTTTGGCCAAAAACCGGCAACATTTTGAACACTTATAGAAATAAAAACTGATATTTTCATGTTTTTGTTTTCTATCTGAACAAATTAAGATGAACAAAGATTTTTCTAATTTTCTCGAAAACGAATCATCCGATTTAAAAAAAATCAAACGTCAAAGTAAAAGGCCTTTCGAACCTTTTTGAACAAGCAATTACTCGATACCCCTTGCCATTTAAAATTTTTAAGGGGATGACTCTGGGGGGCAGGGGGTAAAAGGGGGTGAAGTAATATTCGGTTAGAAAGTTGTCCCCCTTGACAAACCTTTTGACGTATTTCGGCGTTTTTTTAAACAGTGGTTTTCGATAAATCCGTGGTGGGAAGTTTTCAAATGAACACCCGGTATATTCATTAAAACTTTTGTATACTCTCAGTTTTGTCGTAATAAGAGAATCTCGTAAATATTTGTTTATGCTTAAAATTAATTAAATTACTGAAATAAAATAAGATCCAATACAAGTTAAGAACGGCATAAATCACAGTATGAAATAGGATATTATGACACTTGCTAAAATAGGACTTATGGTCCAGTTATTTGTTTTCATTATTTTCTTTGCTTTCAAATACAATTAACCTAATAAGTTTTATTAAAAAATGTGAAAATTTCACAGCAAAAATAACAGGCGAGATTTTTTCTATAATTTGACTTAAGTTAACTTACCATTGTTGTTTCCATTTAAGAGCGATGCCGCGGACGTAAGGCCGACGCGCGTTCTTCGCAAAATCCACAACATAACTCGCGTTACGACGTTAAGGGACGCACTGACGGCCGAATAGCGTTCCGACGCTTAACCAAGGGACGTCTCTCGGCAGGTTTAAGCACTCAGGAGTTGCGTAGACCCAATACAACAAAGGTTCAAGTTCAGGGTATTTGGCATGCGATTTGAATTTGAATACCTTAATTTGTTAATTAAAGACGCGTTTGAATTATTGCTTGACCTGCAACTAAAGTTAGAGTTCTAAAGTTAGTATTGTAGATTGTAGCAGAATGAAATTAAATGAAAATCAGCTGATATATGTAAAGAGAAATAGCTGGAAGTAATTTAAAAATTGCCAGCTCTAGAGCAAAAAGTATGTGTAGTAAAGGAGTCTATAATTCAGCAGTTAGCCACTTCGCCTCAAGCCATTTAATAAATAGTTGTTTATTTCTATACTAATATACAGGGTGTCCAAGATAAGGATCCTAAGCATGGGGATCTCAGTATCTAGTGAAGTTACAGCTTAGGTTAAATTAGAAAAAAGTTGGTACTTTGAAGCGTATTTAAATGCCGTTGAGAAAATTCAAAAAATTTCATGGCCTGTCGAGATATTGGGGAAAAACGGAAATTTGCCAAAATCGGTTTTATTTTTTCTGACCTTATTTTAAAAAATGTAAAAAAACTAACAAAACCTTTTCATTACCACTTTTTAAGAGCTACGTGATGACGGTTCTTAGATTTTATATCCGATGTTTCGTTTTCGAGAAACCATCATCAACTTTATTTTCTTATATGGCCCGGCAAAAAAAGTATACCCTGTATCTGATTCCATTTTTTATTACAAATTCAACGATCTACCACGTCACATTTTTTTTATTAAATTCAAAAATAAATGCGATTTTTCTATTTTTTAATCATATTTTTAAGTAGGCTTTTTGACGTAAATACCTCTTACCCTATCACATATGGTTTAGTTTTATGTTAGTTGATTTAGAGCAGTGTTACTCAAACTTTTTTCGTGAAGTAACCGTTTTAAAAAACTAAATTTTTAACGGAACCCTAAACTCTAAATTAAAAGCAAAAGCAGTTATATGTGAATTGTTTATTAATAATCATACGAAAAAAGATATATACAGTAAGTAGTGAGTTAGTAAGCAAATGATAACACAAGTTCATTTAATGCAAGGCATGTAATTGTTTTTTATTCCTCATCAAGTGGGTCATGTCAAGCTTGATAGAAAAAAGTTGAATTCTCATGTCTGGTTTGGCATCCATATCCGTTGCGGTATCTTGTTTTTGTAACTGTATATGCCCGTTTCACACAAATACGTTGTTGGGAACGGCAGAAGAACATTCAAAGCTTCTGTGGCAAGTTGTAGATATTCATCACGTACCCTGCACCAAAAATCATTTAGTGAAATTGTTTTGAACAATGATTCCATGCTTGTATTCGATGTCATTCGTTTCATTTCTAGAAATGATTCATAGATCTGATTTGACATATTTTCAGGCTTCTGTTTATTTCAATTTAGATGAAAAAGCGTTTTGAATCCATGAGTTTATTTTCAGTTTTGTATTCTGTTCTTCGGGAAAGTAAGATTTAAAAGTCCCTTGCAGATCATTGAGATATTGCACCAATTCAACAAACATTTCATTTTGAAATATTTTTGTATCACTAAGACTATGGTGACTAAGAAACTCACTTAGCAAAGAAAAGCTTTCGATTTCTCTCTTACCAAAAAAAGTAATCCAAAAATCTAATTTTCTTTTAAAGGCAGTTATTTTGTTGTTAGCATTGAAAACTGTTGTCTGTTTTCCTTGTAGTGACAGGTTTAATTCGTTAAGTTTTCCAAACATGTCTGCTAAAAATGCTAGTCTAAATAACCAGCTTTTATTGGACAAACGGTCTTTAAAATTAAAAGGAACATCTGTAAGAAAAGCTTTTAATTCTGTTCTTAGTTCAAAAAGCCTTGTCAAAGTTCTACCCCGAAACAACCATCTCACTTCAGTATGGAGCAATAGTGTTTTATGATCGCTACCATAATCTTCACATAATATTGAGAACAATCGGGATTGTAGTGGACGTGACTTGACAAAATTAATTATTTTTACTGACTCATCAAAAACCAGTTTTAGATTTGGTGGCATTTTCTTAACCGCGAGTGATCGTCTATGCAGGATGCAGTGGCTGGAACTACAATTTGGCGCTTTCATTTTTATTCGTGATATTGCTCCCGCTGTTCTACCTGTCATTACCTTGGCTCCATCAGTACAAATATCAATGCAATCATTTCAATCGCGTTGGTTTTCTTCAAAAATTATGTTAATCGTGTTAAAAATGTCTTCTCCGGTTGTGTTAGTAGGCAGCGATGAGCACATAAGCAAGTCTTCTTCGAGTGAATGTTTATATGGATATCGCACAATTACTAGTAAGATGACCAGTCCAGCAATATCAGTCGACTCATCCATTTGCAAGACGAATTTGTTATTTTGAAGCCGTGAAACCAGTTCTTGTTTTATGTTTGCTGCGATATTTGGGGATATTCGGCGCGTAACTGTATCGCTCGAAAGCGGCACTGTAGAAAGATGCTTTACAGATTTTTCGTCGAGCATACATTTTGTTATGTCTACCACACATAGTTTTATTAGCTTTTCAGCGATAGTGTGCGATTCTCCTGCTTGGGAAATGCGGTAA
Organism: Anthonomus grandis grandis; assembly: GCF_022605725.1. Taxonomy (NCBI): domain Eukaryota; kingdom Metazoa; phylum Arthropoda; class Insecta; order Coleoptera; family Curculionidae; genus Anthonomus; species Anthonomus grandis. The sequence goes on from NC_065555.1 coordinate 23,701,412, forward strand.
CTAACCAAATACGATGCCTCCATGGCCTTTTCATTCACAGTCTGAGTTGCATACGTCATAGTTTTTTGGCTTCTTAATAATTGTTCTTTTTTACGTAGAAAAATTATTTACTTTTGTTTTTGAAGTTGGGATATACAGTTTCTAAATGTCGGCGCATCTTAGCAGGTACCATGGAACTATTAGGAAGGAGTTTGCTGCACAACATACAAAGAGGTGAGCCGTTGGAATCCACAAATCCGAGATAAATGTATGATTTGTCATACTTTCGTTTTTTCTACTTTGTTGTTTTACTACTTGAACTTGAAACTAAAAAACTAGAACTTGACGCCGTCATATCACCTTGATTTGAATTTGACCGTAGCCGATCGATAATTCTAGCCTGGACACTTATCCCCGCTTCCATCGATACCTCACAACAGAAGCCGAAATCATGCGAGGCGACGACCGCATCGCGATGGCAAAAATTCCGCGCAAAATATGTGCCCCATATTTTGCGTTCTACTGTGCTTTGGGACAAAGCGACGAAGGAGTATAGTAATAAAGACTCCAGAGAGAAGGCTTGGGTTTCTTGTGGTGCGGTGATGTATGAAAATTGGGAGGTCATGACAGCGGAGGAACGAAACAAGAAAGGTAAGATAATATTAATAACTAAGATTCACTAGATTTTATTTTATTTTATTTATTGAGTGTAACATGAATAAATTTTATTATTTTTAATGTGATATACCTATAAGCGTATACATACGGATTAATACATATATTTGTCTTGAAAACTGACTGCCCCGGGACCCATAAAATAATTTGCAAAATAATCTCTAATATCTAAACCTTGGCCCCTTATTGATTCGCCAAAATTATCAATGTCACTTAATGAATAAGTATCCATATCTTCGAAATTAATTCCATCTCTTTTACGTACATAATTGTGTAAGATACAGCAAGCCTTAACAATATCGTCAATGAATTCGGGTTGTACTAATATGGCGGAATGAAAAACGCGCCATTTATTTGATAAAACACCGAAAGCACATTCTACCGTACGTCTGCATCGTGAGAGGCGATAATTAAACACTCTTTTACATGGAGTAAGATTACGAGATGGATACGGGCGCAGCAAATTTGATGATATTTTAAAGGCTTCATCTCCAACCATTACAAATGGCTGAGGATTGTCGTCTGTATTCGGTAAACAACGAGGTGGTGGCAAATTCAAGGCTCCTGAGTATAATTTTTTCCCCAACGGACTATCTCGGAATACTGTAGAATCTCCTTCCTTTCCATAGGCTCCAACATTTATAGCAATAAAACTTAAATTTGCATCGACCACAGCCATCAATACGACCGAAAAATATTTTTTGTAGTTGAAATAATTAGAACCACTATTATGTGGATTTATACAACGTATATGTTTGCCATCTATAGCTCCAACACAATTTGGGAAATCAGTTTTCATATAAAATTTATCGGCAATATCTAGCCACATTTCTGTAGTGGGTTCTGGCATTTCTCTATCTTTTAAGCAGGTCCAAATAGCTCGGCACACTTTACGTATTATTTTTCCAATTGTACACCGGGCAATATTAAATTCAAATTGTAAGGCCGCAAAGGAGTTACCAGTTGACAAATACCTGGAAAAAAATTATTCCAATTATTTTTTATATCTATAACATAATAGATAAATTAAGATAATAATAAGAAATCTAATATAAAAAATCGATAATTAAATATATTTTTTTTTCAGTGAATGACATGAAAAATAAATGGCGCCATGTGAGAGATAATTTCCTAAAATCTCTGAACCGCGGGAAAAGTGGAGATCCAGCGATGAAAATGCGGAAATACATCTACGCTGATTCATTGCAGTTCTTATTGACTACCGTTGATAAGAGAAAAACATCAGGCAATATAGATACCCAGGACGTAGAGGACAATGAAAATTCACAGCAGGACGAAGAAACTCCTGATGACATTGCTGGCTCATCAAGAGATCCAACACTTATTCAGTCACCACCAGAAGCCAGTTTACGTCCGGGTACGAAGAAAATGACAGCATTCCAGATACAATTACTTAAATCAATAGAAAAATCTGAAAAACCTCCAGAAAAGGACGATGCTGACAAATTTTTCATGATGTCATTGCTGCCGGATTACAAGCAATTGAATGATCAAGCAAAGCTTGAATTCAAATTAATGACATTACAATTTTTTCAAAATTATCATCAACGACGTCATTCTCTTGCAACGCAGCAACCTCATTATCAATTCCAACCATGCCATCCTCACACATCCTCAACGAACGTCTATAGTTCATATGGGCCACCATCAACTGGCATATATATGCCTCCACCATCTCATTTTCCAGCCCAATCACCACCCATGAACTATGGATCAGCCAGCTACAGTCCATCGCCATCAATAACTCCTGGACCGTCTCCATCGCCACGTCATGATCCATCCCCATCACCAACCTTCGGAGCATTTCCGCTGCCTTCTGGTAGGCCACCATCACGGTCACCTCACTGTGGACCCTATCCGCCTGACCAATCCTCTTTATTGGTCAGTCATCAACAAACCTCTATACCTGGACCCTCTACCATGCAGACAAGACAACCACAGAGCTATAAAAATATGACACAATTGGAAGAATTGAATAATCCTGCTGATAATTGTTAACATCAAATCATGGTTATAATGTATTGTAGATGCCACATGTATCTGTCACTGTATATAAAATATAATTTTGTATAATTACCTCAATGTAATTGTTAATCGCTCCTCTGCTGATATGGCTGTCCTCATCGTTGTATTTCTTCTTGAAATATCTTGTTTTAACACAGATAACAATTCGTCAAATGATTTTTTCGACATTCGGTAATAATTGAAAAACTTGTCATTGTACTGCCGAATATTTGTATAAAATTTTTCGAATTTTTTTTTTCTACACGACTTTCAAAATATGGATGCCTCCAATATTTACGTTGTCTTGGCTCTCGCAAAAGACCTTCTGCTTCAAGGCCACAAATAATCCTCAGCAACGAAGACATCGTCTCTCTATGAAAATCTCGAAGCAACTAAATTTTGGAAATTTTCTTACTGCATATCCGTTTTCAACGCAGTGTGTATCACGTAAATCCCATGAAGTAGAAACGGATGCGTTTCTACGGCATCCGTTGAAACCGGACCGTGTATACCCGCACTTAGTCGTTCCACTGTACGGCGTGCGCCACCAAATCTCGGCTTCAATTTTGACGCCACGAAACCAGTCACGGCTAGAACTATCGATCGGCTACGATTTGACGCATCATCCAAGCGAATCACATTTTTTGCAACACCTTTAAGCCAGCGCTCCATTCTTCTTTAACACTAATTTGATTTGGTCAATTTTATGACAAATAGTATCTCTTGACGCACAAAATACAAGATTTTACAACCACTACGAACAACAACAAGACAAGCGAACATAAAATACTGAGCGCGGTGTGAGTAAATTTTGCGGTACGTTGCTTGATTAATAAATTCTCCGCGCCAAACAATCCTCCTTTACATTATACCAGCAACCATCGAATCATCTCGATTTCCTCAGAAACTTCGGAGAGCCAGACGATTTTCTCCAAAGTACGGGTCGACGCACGAGCACGAGAAACAGCGCGACGAGGTCATTCGATTGCTTATAGTCCGGGGGGCGAATGGCGGCGTACGAGTAACGCTGTAACATTTCGATGTAATAGGTAGGGCATTTACTTAAAAATAAATATATTAAATTTTCGTATATGTACCAGTAACACTTATAAGGCGTTTCGTTTTGGTTGTTTATTTTTATCTTAGGTAACTTTATTCTTATAGGGTCGACTTTAATACATGCATTTATTTATTATGACTACTGGCGGAGCCCTACCGGAGGTTTCGCGGAGCACCGGGGCTCCACGGAGCACACTTTGAGTGACGCTGATTTAGAGTTATTAAGTTGTTTTTAGAGTTTTGTTGTTGTTGTTGTTACAGTTTTTATTGTTTCTTGTCGAGTATTTTTTTGTTGTGTTAATATCGTTGAATATGCCGAGTGGCCATTATTGAAAGAAAGAAAGAAAGAAAATGTGCTATATTACGTAAGAATAATCTTGTGTACAAGCATCCTACAAGCCAAAAAAAATAAAACAAAAATACAATTTCAAAAATTGACAAAACAATGAACAGAATTAAACACAAGAAGACAAAACTCTTTGAACATACTTGAATTAAAGATAACTAAATAAAACAATCAATTACTAAATAAAGGTAAACTTGTTGACAAAACTAGAGAAGAAAAAGAAAAAAAAATCCAACATGTCAACAAGGTTAAAACCTATCATTAAAAAAGTCATCCAGGTTATAATATGCCTTAGCCAATAAAAGCGTCTTTAATTCTCTTTTAAATTTCTTAACATCCGATATATATCTAACTTGTAATGTTAAAAGTTTTACATGTTAACCTGCTACATTTTGTGCCAGAGGAACACTATAATTACAGCAGCAATGTATTTAAATAAATTTCCAGATAGAAACCATCCATGTAGGTCAATTTTCTTAGAGTTGGCACTAAATTTAAACGAATATGGTGCATTTAAAAAGCAAGTTTTATTTAGGAAAAAGGAATCATCTGAAGACACTCAAAATAATGTTTTACAAGCAGTTATCTAGAACAACGATGGCATTTTTGTGAGTGGTACACACGCGCATGCGAAGATGATATAAATTTCCCTGCAAAAATAATATGGTCTGACGAAAGTTTAGTGACTAATAATGGTGTCTTTAATCGCCGGAATAGTCATTACTGGACGCAACAAAATCCTCGCATTAAAAAAATATCAAAATATCAAGAGCGCTTTGGCTTTAATATGTGGTGTAGAATTTTCGGCACCAAAATACTATAGGTCCATTCACTTACCACAATTCATTAACTGGAGAACGATACCTTCAATTATTGGAAAATAATTTGGAAGACTGCCTGGATAACTTACCTCTGGCACAATTAAATAGTTGTTGGTTTTAACAAGATGCTCCTTCATATAATTCAAGGCAGGTCCACGAGTATCTTACGCAGAGATTTCCTGATGGAAAGTGGATTGGAACTTCGAGTGCAGTGCCCTGACCAGCACGATCCCCAGACTTAAACGCTTCTAGACTTTTTTCTTTGGCGGTTTCTTAAAAACTAAATATACCAGCATTTTTTTTGATACTAAGCAGCAATTACAAGAATGTGTAACTAAACGCATTCAATAACATTACGTCTGACATGTTGTGTGCTGTTTTAAATTCTACTGTAAGAAGATCTTATTTATGTCTGGAAAATAACGGAAAGCTGTTTGAAAATCTGCTTTAAATTAAATTAAAAAATGTTAATTTACTTGTTTTCTCAGTTATTTTTAAATTTTATTTATTTTTCTTTGTGTAGGTAATTAAAATAATGATTATCTTATGGTGGATTATTCTTTTTCAAAAATCAATGACTTATGACAGGTATTTAGGTATGTCAAAATGTCAAAGCATTATTTTGTTTGCAAAGCCTACTTAAAAATATGTTAAAAAAATAGAAACATCGCATTCATACTTGCATCTAATGTGTGACAAAATGTGACATGCGATACATCGTTGAATTTGTAATAAAAAATGGAATCAGATACAGGGTATACTTTCTTTCCGGGCTATATAAAAAAATAAAGTTGATGATGGTTTCTCGAAAACGCAACGTCGGATACAAACTCTAAAAACGCCAACACGTCACTCTTAAAGAGTGCCAATAAAAAAGTATTGTTATTTTTTTTTATATCATTTCAAAGTCCTTTCAGGTAAAAAAAAAATAAAATCGATTTTGGCAAATTTCCGTTTTTCCTTTCTCATTTTTTAATATCTCGCCAGGCCATGAAAATTTTTGAATTTTCTTAACGGCGTTTAAATACGCTTGAAAGTTTTAGCTTTGGTATATAGTTTTAGCAACTTTTTTTTAATTTAAGCTAAGCTGTGCCTTCAAAAGGTACTGAGGTCCCCATACTTAGGATCCTTATCTTGGACACCCTGTATGCTGTAATGCTCTCTCCGATAACTGCGATTTTAAAGCCTTGCGAAATGTGAACAAAGATGATATGGATTTGATTTCACGTGAAAGATGATGGTGCATTTTTTTGCATTATATAGAATGGAGCTTTTAACTAACTCTGACCGTGAGGTTGGAAGATAAAAATTATGCTCCCTACTCCTAAGTGGGCAATTGTGAGATGGCCTTTCGGGATTTGCTGATACATGCTTGCGAATTAATCAAATGGATTCAAGTATGAATAAAGGAAGAGTTCATATTTTATATTTTTTGAATAATTCTTGACAAGCAGTTCTACTACTTAGTCTCAGTGAATAACGAACAGCTCTCTTTTGTAGTTAAAAATGCGCTCAAATTGAGTCGCACAACACGTACCCCAAAATGGAAGAGCATATGCGACTCAAAAAGGGCGTATTTACTGATCTAGATGTTCTAAATCTAGGTGCAAAACATGCAGAGCTTAATTTTTTGGATAAGGCATCGAGGTGCAAGTCCTATTTCAAGGACTTGTCTACAATACAACCCATTTTCTCCGATATTGCTGAGAGGTACAAATTGCGACAAAGAAGACAAATGCCTAGTGAATATACAATGTGGCCCGAATTGTATGGGTATCTTGGAAACTATAAGATATAAAAAATTGGTTAAATGGGAAAAGTTGTAGGGTATTCAATTGCCAATCCAATGCCGCTTTGAGAACGATTTTATGTTTTTTTTTGTTTTTGAAATATT